>NW_017671473.1:29496-35879 GCF_001879085.1 Nicotiana attenuata | reverse complement strand
GACGCACTTCATTTTGTGCGGACCGCGCTGGTGGGTTCCGAGGCCTGCAACCCTTCTGGACCTGCTATAGCTATGGTTTTTGGCCTAAAACATCCCGGAACCTACCCGGAACCCCCGAAACTTCAAACCAATTGTACCAACACATCCCATGACATCGTTCAAACTTGTTCAAAACTACGGAACGCTCACAACAACATCAAATCACCAATTTAACATAGGATTCAAGCCTAAAAACTCCAAGAACTCTTAAATTATGCTTTCGATCAAAAAGTCTATCAAATCTCGTCCGAATGACCTGAAATTTTGCAAGCACGTCATATTCAACGCTACGGAGCTACTCCAACTCTCGGAATCCCATTCCGACCCCTATATCAAAATCTCCCCTATCAACCGGAAAACGCAAAAAAACTAATTTTCGCCAATTAAGCCTAATTCTACACCGGACATGACAAAAATATTCCGGACACACTCTTATGTCCCAAATTGCCTAACGAAGCTATCCGAGCCATAAAATCCGCATTCCGAGGTCGTTTACCAATAAGTCAAACCTTTTAATTTCAAGCTTCAAACAGAGAACTGTTCTTCCAAAGTCATTCTGATTACCCTGAAAACCAAAACCAACGATTTACATGAATCATAATACATCACACAAAGCAAGTCATGCCCGGAAACTGACGAGCAAGGTGCAAAAGCTCAAAACGACCGGTCGGGTCGTTACACTCGCACCCTCACGAGTCTAACCATACCAAAATTGTCCAAATCCCATAACATTTCGACCCTCAAATCCGTGATTCTATCAGAGAGGGTTTTCTAAACTTTTCCAAAAAAATTCACGGATTAATTGCCAAAACTAGTAATAGATTCGAGTAATCTAACCAAAATTAAGTTAAGAACACTTTCCCCGTTGTTCCCTCTGAAAATCTCTCGAAAAATCGCCTCACCCGAGCTCCAAATCGCCAAAAATGGAAAATGGGACGAAGTCCCATTTTCAGAACTTGAAATAGTCTGTCCAGCAATTTTCGCACCTGTGGTTACTGTTCACCGCAGGTGCGGTTACTATTCACCGCAGGTGCGGTTACTATTCACCGCAGGTGCGGTACTGTTCACCGCAGATGCGGTTACTATTCACCACAGATGCGGTCACTGTTCCCCGCAGGTGCGGTTACTATTCCCCGCAGGTGCGGTACTGTTCACCGCAGAAGCGAAAATTGCAATAGGCTATGAACTGAACGCGACAAAAGGAAAACGAACTCTAGAAGGAACTACTCAACTCACGCACTAATATGAACTTCCCTTAGAAAATAGGAAGCAAGGCATACAAAAATAGCATATAGAAAACTGTACTCAATATCACACTGTTGCGGCGTGCAACCCGATCCAAATAACATACCAATGGCGGCGTGCCACCCGATCCAAAAAACATACCCATGGCAGCGTGCTACCCGAGCCACACATGGAATTCACATAAGGAGATATACATCGAGCTAAACTGCTCATTATAACAAAATTCCGAATATCTGTCACAAGCACTCTAAGTGCATAATACCATCCCTGGGGAGACATACAGTGCCATAGGCTACAAAACTCAAACACAACTGAGGTGTGATATACGATCTGAATCTCGAGAGCCATCCTGCTCGTATAACATCATCTCTACGCGGAACCTCTATACATAAGAAATTCATCAAGCCGTCTCAAAACTTATACGGCACAATATATCATTACATGAAATAGCTGACGACGAAATAGTACCACGACTACTTGTCCAAAGGAGCGCATTGCTGAAATGAACACATCTGGCCTGATATAGAGCCCATATTCACATTTAGATCCATCCACAGACCTCAAGCTGATTCTGATCACACTGAACCAGGCTAATAACCTTTCGAAGGTCCATAATAACTCCCTTTTTCTCATAACACACGAGAACTACCATCATGACCGGGGCAATCCTCCACGGTCCACAACCCAATAAGTCGGGTACCCTCCAAGCATAAATTCTCAAATTAATGATACCACCACCATCTTCATACTTGGTTTAAATCTTCAATCAATCAAGTGACTACATGCCACACTTATACAATCTTCCTGTGGGGCACGCTCCCACGACCTTCCGTAACAGACAACAAATATGCGTATCCATACCACCAGCCGCACTAACACTGAGAAGCGTTCAAGAATCCATATGCAAGGCCTTTTTCACAAAACACCGATCTCAGGTGACGCTGAAGACGATACCCACTTACTTTAAACGTCGAAACTCCTTTACTGCTCATCCGAGCTCGCGACATCCTTGTCAACACCGAACTGCAACCTTAATCCTCATTTCAAATTCCATACCACACACTGCACCAACATGCCAATATACAATAGAACACGATTTTCATCATAGCTCCGTAACCACTGATAGATTAACACTTCATCATATAAAACTTTTCACTTAACTCACTTCAGGAGAACCATAGCAACACGCAGGTGAATTCTCATAACCGTAGAATATGCAAATCTCTATGTAGTGGTCTAAGCCACCATAGCCCTTCCGGGATCCGCCTACACATGACAGGCCATAACAGTGGAATACTTCTGAATAACATCAATTACGGCGGTCGACAAGCCTCACACGTGCCATCACGAATCACTTGCATAACTTGATCACGTTGAAGGAAATGATCACTACCACCAATATGCCAATTACACTATGACTAACCAATCTATCTTCTTCCAAATTAATTCTTGATTGCCTTAGAAATAATAATAACTCCATTCAACATATAACACACTCCATCCGCACTCATCCCGAGTGACCTTGAATCACGAGACCATGCTGTCTCAAATCCCACAAACCATTTCATACCTCCCAAATGCTACACCGCGAGTCAAAACATCATAGAACATTCTGTGCCTCTCCTCATAAGCTGCTACAACGCTTGATTCTTAACCGTACCTATAGGCTCGAAATCATTAGGCACCACGCTTGCCCCTTTGAATCCACTAAGACCGTTGTTGAGAGCCACCCGCTCTGACTTGGCCCCGAATATAATCAACTCCATGAATCTTCTAGCACATAAATACCCTCTCGACGAAGCATCCGGCAGAATCATTTCCCTTGAAATACGCCCCTATACAAGGCATAAATCCTGAATTCAAGCTCACTCTCTAGCTGCACAAGTCCATTCACCCCTCGTGGACGTCAATTAAATGTGCGACAACATCCTTCCAATTTAAAGTTACGTTGTATCCTTCTTCATTTCAAGTAGCTCCTATAAAATCTCCTGCCGCATAATAGCCCATACTTCAAATTAGATCCGTAGACCCCAATCATCAATCACTAAAATTTCCAAGTCGTTCCAAACTCTTCTTAAGGTGCATAGTCATCCTAGCAAAAAGCCCATATGCAAATCCGCCACTCTCCTACTTTGGCGGAACTCACCCCTCTAATCGACCACTCGACCTTTGCTTCTTATACCTGGCCTTCTAGAAATTTTAACCACCGCCTGACACTCCACATGTCTTTCCTCATCCTTCGCTGCTCAGTTGTTGCCTTAATAAAATCTATCTTCGTAGCACTTGAACCCACAATTTGTTACTAATTTTAAAACTTTCCGGAGATCATCTTTCTCGAGCCGTTGACATTAGAAACACCGATTCAATCCTGAACCACCGCACCCCGCGATATCCAATAGTCTTTTCTCTAATATTATTTCACAATATCATACCCCAAGGGCGAATTGCATAAGACCATAACACCGGCGAACTTAACACATATAATCGAGGACGACGACACTACATCGCAGATAAAAATTTCAACACGCTCGAATTTACCAAGTCTCGTTACTCCATCACCCTAAATCTGGACATTCATAAGCCAATTGCTTTTCCTACGTCGGAAGTGAAATATCATATCTCTGAATCGTATACTATGTAGGTTTCCTTTCAACTCATTCACCACCCCAACACATAGGCAAGCCTCCTACCATCAAGTCAATACTGTGCGATAACCAATCACGAGCATCATAGCAACCTGTGCATAGCCTCCAAGCTCTTAGGAGCACAACTATCGAGCCGAAGCGATACAAAAATCCTTCCGCAAGACGACGACAATAGCTCACCCAACTATACCGGGAGAAACATCCCGCACCACATCTGTAGTACCATTACGATTCTTCAATTCTCGATTCATAATAAGCGGTTCGCATCGCGTAAGATTGGGTAGGAAGGAAACAAAGGCATAAGCCTCAAGGAATCAAGTCGCACGATGAGGAAATCAAGAAGTGAAATTTTCCTAACAGTTACATAGCCTCTCATAGATAAGTACAGACGTCTTCGTACCGATCAACGAGACTCTAATAAACCGGCTTGTGATCCATGACTCCTATGGACCTAGAGCTCTGATACCAACTTGTCACGACCCCGGTTCGCCCTCCGTGAACCATCGTGACGGCACCTAGTCTCTACGACTAGGTAAGCCCAAATTCCGGAAAAAGAAACCAAAAATTTGCGGAAGTAAAACAATTTAAAACAGAAATAAGAATTAACCAGTGTGTAAATGTGCCGCTCGGCAAACACCATGTTTAACGCACAAGACCAACACATAAATCCAAGACCCGGAAACCCATGAATCACAAGCTAAGAAGTACAACACAGATCTAACTCAAGAATGTCTAACAAGAACGGAAAATACAGAAGGGCTAATACTAAACAGCAAAAATAGAAAGAGACTCCACGGTCTGCGGACGCGGCAGATATACCTTGAAGTCTCAACAGACTTGAAGTCTCAACAGAAGCTCCTCGCCTTAAGGATGATAAGACTGAGCGAAAGTACCTGGAGCTGCACATGAAAAACATGCGCAGAAGGGGCATGAGTACACCACAGCGGTACTCAGTAAGTGCCAAGCCTAACCTCGGCTGGGTAGTGACGAGGAAGGTCAGGGCTCTACTGAGATTAAATAAATATTAAAGTGACAGGATAAGATAAGCAGTGCAATTGAGAATCTACAGCAAGAGTCTATACAGGATAATAAAAGTACAATAACGGAACAAAATATAAAGACAAATCACCAGGTAAGACCACTCACAACAGGGATAATAATCAGGGATCTCTTGGTATCCCGAGGATCTCTTGGTATCCTCAATACATATACACTAGGGATCTCTTGGTATCCCGAGGATCTCTTGGTACCCTCAATATATCTCGGGGATCTCTTGGTATCTTGAGGATCTCTTGGTATCCTCAATATATATAACACTAGGGATCTCTTGGTATCCCGAGGATCTCTTGGTATCCTCAATATATGCCAGGGATCTCTTAGTATCCCGAGGATCTCTTGGTATCCTCAATATACGTGCTCGGGATCTCTTGGTATCCCGCACCTCAGTCCAAATCATAAATACGTACAGGGGATCTCCCAGGATGCCGTCCCGTAGTCCCAAATTAAAACACACAGAAGCAACACAAGGATACTCAATTAAATGCTAAATACTTATCAAGTAAACAGTTAATCCTAGTCTAACATGCTTCACGTAATACAATTAAAGCAGTTTAAGCAAAAAGGTAATTAAGTCAACTAAACATGCTTTTCTAAACTAACAACAGGCTAAAGTCATAAATAGAATAAACAGGAAAGAAAGGAACTCAGCTTAAATACTAAAAATAAAATCGGGTTTTTCAACAATTAGCTCAAGTACGCGCTCGTCACCTCACGTACAAGGCATTTCAATTATCAATCATCATATCCTAAGGGGAACGTCCCCCACACAAGGTTAGACAAGCCACTTACCTCGAACCGGCTCAAAATCAACTAGAAATCATGTCTTTGCCACGAGTACTCGACTCCAAAAGGCCCAAATATATTCAATTCAATTTCATAATTTAAATAACACTTCAAATAACTGATTCTATAATTAAATTCTAAGCTAAGAAGCGAAATTAGGTAAAATGACCAAAATGCCCCTTAGACCCACATCTCGGAATCGGGTAAAATTTACATTTTTGGAATCCTCATACTCTCACGAGTTCGTACATACCAAGAACACTAAATTCGGAGCCCAAATGACCCCTCAAATTCTCATTTCAAAGGCTCTTAATCCCAAGCCCTAAATCCCACAATTACCACTGATTTTCCTTAATTTTTCATGCTTAGGATGATAAAAATCACTAATATAACGAGTTTTGGGACCAAAGACCTTACCCCAATGGACTTCTCTGAAAATCCCTCTTGAAAGATGCTCCAAAAGCTTCTTCCCTTTTGCAAAGAGGTGAAAAATGAATAAATTTCGCGAAGACATGAAAATATAGGTTCTGCCCAGCGATTACCGCATTTGCGGCCCTGGGACCGCATCTGTGGTCCCGCTTCTGCGGACACGACGTCGCATCTGCGACTCTC
>NW_017671473.1:19388-23086 GCF_001879085.1 Nicotiana attenuata | reverse complement strand
GTGTTCGTAAATCAGGTAAATTGCAGATGAATAAGAGTGAATGACTCTCGAGAAAGGTTTTAATGTATTCAAGAATCTACATGTAACACTCAGGTGTTTTAAGGTGGTGTATGTGACTAAAGGCAGTGTTTTCAATAGAAAATGTCAAGACTTGTGGTATTTTTATGTTGATCATGGGATCCTATGTGTCGGTACCTGGAAAGTAAAGGAAGCGAATTTAGATTCGCAGAAAGTTCTTCAGAGTAAAGTATTCGGGAATGTGGTATTTCTGGGAAACAATTGAGAGAGTATTCAGTGGCCTATGGGTCTTAGACAGTGTGGTCTTATGTTCAAGTCTCGTGTGGTAAGCCTGGATTGAGGCATTGTGATGCTACGGCGAGGGAGGAATATCAAGTTGATGATGGATCAGAAGGGAAATTAGATAGATGGAATAGCTTGATAATAGACCAAATCGGTATGGTAAGGGTATGATTAATTCTTCGTATGTGTTCGAGGTAAGGGGCTTTTACAGGTATTGTGCAGCAAGGCTCTTGAGTTCCGACAGCTTGCTTAGCTTGTTCGGGTAGAAGGATTCAGTCCTGGCAGTTTAGCTTGTGCAATGGAGTTCTCATGTTATACTAGTGTGGTATGGTATATGCGATATGTTGTGGAGGATTGGGATTTGAGTGTGTAAGGTTACGGTTCAGTTCATAATGGAAAGTCATTAAATTCTTAAGCAGCACGGGCAGCTGCAGGTGATTAAAGAATCGATCTTCAAATGATTAAGGAAAATGGTATTGCCAACCATAGTGATTCGACGGGGGTATGTATTCCAGAAAAAAGGCAATGTGATGTAAATTGATGGTACTTCAGTAGTGTTGCGGCATTCGGGATCGACTGTTGATAACTGAGTTTGTTTGATGGCACAGGGAAATTTTAGAATATCTTTCGTGGAATGATTGGGTACTTGAGGCGTGATATGTATTCGTACGGCGCAATTTGGGATCAGGTATAGTGATTTGTGTGCTATATGGAGTTGGAGACTAGGAGTTCTCGTGTTCAGGCTATGCCGTTGTTGTGAATCTTGTGTATCGGCACCGTCTAGCGGTTATTGGGAATTAGAGGTCCGAGTGGATCTTTCATTGCTTGGTATGCCGGATTTTGGATATGATATTGGATTGTAGACTGGTTGTCTTAGTGTTGGGTTATTCTAGACTATTGTGCTACAGGCTATGTTGGAAAATGCCACAGGTTGCGTGGCGAGGTGCATCAGATTGTGTTCTAGCAAAGTAGTTTGTATCCCAAGACCAGCGGATGACTGAGAAGGATTGCATTTCGTAATTTGGTCTTCGTGGCGGATGTCAGTACAGAGGTTTCTACCATTGATTCAGTTCTGGTATTGAGGGACTTTTCGGATGCGTCTCTTGTGGCCGGGCATGTTACCGAGCGAGGTTGTGGATTTCGATATTGATTTGGTGCCGGGCACCGTATCGTACGGCTCCGGCAGGAGTTATAGTGGTGGAAGGAGCAGCTTCAGGCTTCTTGGTATTGAGTTCGTTGGCAGGCCAATGTGGCTACGTATTTAGCTTGAGTTAGCTTGGTTAGCCCTGAGCTGTATTGCTGAAGGATAGGTTGATTCGATTGTTCTTGAACTGGTTGGTGATTTGGGAAGATCTATGAGTTGTTTCTTTTTCTGTGCGGTGAGGCGTTATGATTTTCGGACTGTGGGCACATATAGTGCGGTGCTATCGAGATTCATAGTGGAAGTTGAAGGTGGGACCTCAGTGGTGTTTGAGTTTTGTAGCTTACAACGCTATATGTAGATACCATTATGCACTCAGTATGCTTACGACCGATACTCGGTATTTTGTTATAGTGAACAAATTTGGTTCGATGTGCATCTCCCTATGTGAGATATTTGTGTGGATCGCGTGGCACGCCGCCACGGGTATGTTATCTGGATCAGGTTGCACGCCGCAACAGTGTGATGTTGAGAATTGTTTTCCATATGTTACCTTATATACCTTGCTTCCTGGTTTCTGAGGAAAGTCCGTACTGGGTGTTGCTCGGCGAATAGCGCGTCGGTTGTGTCCTTTCAGGATTGAATGGTGTATATTACTTGCTTCACTGTTGGGGGTAATGAATTGCTTTGGTTTCAGATATCAAATTGTGTGTAGCTGTCGGATTTTGATCACAGTGTATTAAGGTGCTTCATGTGTAGCAGTGTTTGGATATGATCGCGCATCGTAGCGAGGCTACGCGGAGTTATGACCCTTCGAGGTAGATTGAGGCATTCTATTTCTATGATGTGATACGGGGTCTCAGCCTTGTGTTGTGATGGTACTGATGAGCTTGAGGTACAGCTCTTTCGTTTAAGTCAATTGTCATGACTTGAGTATGTTCAGACCGTTTCTTGTTGGTGCGTGTATTATGCAAGTTGTGGCTTAGGCCTGCATTGAGGTGTCGTGTCACCGGAGTGGTGTGTTGGATTCGAGGTGATCGTTGGACTCATTAATGAATACGGACAGATTTGATTTCAGCTTGTTAGAAGGATAATATCGAGATTTAGCCCGGAAATCTGTTGTGGTATTAGTCAAAGGGGAAGCGGCTTCATGAATGGTTGATATGAGAAATGGTTACGGTTTATGGCATGTTTCATTTATCGTTGGCATTATATGAAAGTGTTGGAATAAGACCTTAGTTGATAAGAGGTTTTCTACCGGTATTTGGTTATTGTAGGCAACTGCTGTGAATAGAGGCTACCGTTTCGAGTGTTTGGACCATGTGGTATATCATATGATCTCACCTGAGGTTGCGGGTATGGGTTATTACAGCTGGTTCGGGTTTATTCTGAGTATAGATGTGAGGTCCTGATCTTGTGTATGATTTCGGAAAGTGCAAGGTGGTTCTACGGTTTATGGTTTAGATGGACTGTGAAATTTCAGCTATATTGTGTTATCGGACCTATGCGAGATAGGGTGACGAGGGATCACCCCGGGTATATGCTTGGTAAAGTTATTCAGCTGTTGGTTAGCTTCTAGGACAACTCTGGGTACGCTCGAGGACGAGCGTTGGTTTAAGTTGGGGAGGATGTGACGAACCGACCCGTCGTATCAGGTATTTCTGCCCTGTTTTCCTCATTTATTACTTCTTCATGTTTCATTAACGGTATGTGGTGAGTTAGAGTTGATTCGGATTGGTTTTGATAAGAAATGAGACACTTAGTCTCTTTTAAGAAGGCTTAAGTTGGAAAAGTCAACCGGACATTGACTTATGAGTTATAGGGCTCGGTTGTGATTTCCGGTGATTTGGTTAGCTTCGGGGGATGATATTTGATTTAGGAGTGCGATCGGAATTGATTTTGGAGGTCCGGTGTAGAATTAGGCTTGAATTGGCGAAGTTAGCATTTTGGCGAAATCCGGTTGATATGTGAGATTTTGATCCGAGGGTCGGAATGGAATTCCGAGAGTTGCTGTAGCTTCGTTAAGTGATTTTGGATATGTGTGCAAATTTTCAGGTCATTCGGACATCGTTTGGTCGGGTTTTTGATCGAAAGTGCATTTCGGAAATTCTTGAAGAACTTAGGCTTGAATTCAATGTGAATTGATGATTTTAGTGTTGTTAGGTGTGTTTTGATGATTGGAGTCAAGTTCGTATGATGTTTTAAGCATGTGTGCTTTGGTTGAGGTCCCGGGGGCTCGGGGTGATTTCGGATGGCT
>NW_017671473.1:0-19024 GCF_001879085.1 Nicotiana attenuata | reverse complement strand
TTGTCGTTCAAAACCTTCACTTATTACTATAGTAAAGAAGTAGAAGGAAAACACGCACCTGCAACATAAACCACATGAGTGAAGCAGTGTTGGATTTTGTTATTAATAACAAAAGACGGTGTGAATGAAAAATGTGGGAAAAGGAAATGGGAGGGAAGTGAAATTTTGATGAGTTCACTTTCTCAATGCACTTTGCTCTGATACCTCAATTGGTAGAAGAAAAAGAAAATCTTTATGTATATATAGAAAAGCTATCTTTTAGCTCTTACAAGAGTTAAGGAAGAAGGCAAGCCTCGCCGCCGTCGTCCGTCGCTCGGCTTCGGTCAAAAGATTTGATTGAATTAATCTTTATTGCGACAAAAAAATTTCAAATATTTAATTAATTAATTAAATTAATTAACGAAAATTCAACTTCGTAATAACCCACCCGCGAAAAAACCCTGGGTCCAGTCCGGTCCGTTTTTTTTCCCGGATTATTTTAAAACCGTTTTGTTTTCCCGTAATTTCCCCACCTGTTTTCAAACCAGTGCCGTGGCTGTCTGAAAGTTGCCAAACCTTTTCTAAAACAGTGCAAATTGGCTATAAATATTGCTTCGAATCCCAGAATATTTAACTTACGAAATTTTGCTGATTATCTTCTTCTTCTTCTGCACAAAAAAATTCCACGTGTGTTTTACAGTCTTCGAGTGGTTCGCTTTATCTGTGTTTGGTACCGATACGCTGGTGATGTTAATGTTCACGCCCGGATTTCCCACCCTCGAAGTCGTCTGATGCGCCTACTAATGATGAGCTAGCAAAGCCAACTTAATTAGCAATTTCATTAAACACTATTCCTTTTGACAATTACAGCTTAAATAAAGACGACGAAATTAGAATCATAAGCCGGAAGACTTAAATGTAGATAGATGGTCAATAATACAGAAGTTTTCCAACACATATATCTCTACCCCGGGACATTGGAGTCACATTACTCACTTAACATCTAAGGAGCGTACTACATACAAAGTATGAAAGAAACATAATCTGTTTATCTCGGGTTACAATGGAGACTGACAGCCAAATGTAAAAGATGACCGGGAGACGCCGGGCCTGCGGACGCCTGCAGCTACCTGGGTTCTCTGCTGGGCTGAAGGTCGCCCCCGTGCTGAATGCCTGCTGCTGCTGCTCAATACCTGGACCTGTGCAAAAATGCACCAAGAGTTAGCATCAGCACAACCGACCCCATGTGCTGGTAAGTGCCTGGCCTAACCCGGCGCGAAGTAGTGACAGGCTAACAGGACCTACCAAAAAACAAACCTGTGCAGGTATATATGCTATAAACAAGTACAATGAAATAACAACAGAAAATACCAGCTAAGGCAGGACGGGGACATGCTTAGGGAAATACAGACGATGAACACCAATTTATCAGAAGAGTAAAAACACGAAACTTACATCCGATTCTCATAAATCTATATAGTGCTCGGCGTGCCAACACGTCCCATTTCATAATACATTATATATCTAGGTGGCGGTCGTGCCACACGATTCCCATTTCATAATATAATAAGTGGTCGGCTGCCTACCTGATTCCCATTCATAATATTAATAATGTGGTCGGCGTGCCACACTGCATCCCATTTCATAATGTATATATATGTGGTCGGCGTTGCCACCGATCCTTTACATAATTATATAAGTGGTCGGCCGTGCCACCACGATCCCATTTCATTAATATATAAAGTGGTCGGCGTGGCCACACGAATCCATATTATAGTTCAAATATCTGACTTTGTAAAGAAGGCCCCTTTAGGGGAATTTTGACACATAACACTTTAACCCGGCAAGGGTCACAGCTAAACAGCCGCCCAAATATCCCGGCAAGGGAGAGTACATAATAATAGTCTACACGTGCCCGGCCAGGGAATATATCACAACTACACTCCTCACTTTTAAATCACTTCTTTCTGAACTAATCACATTCTCGTTCGAGCCAACGCTCAAAATATACATATCACAATCTTCCTCAACCTGTTACATTATATGAAAGTTTATCATTAAACAAGGATTGTGTTCGCATCATTCGAATTAAAAGCAATTAAACTCACGGTCATGCTAGACTCCGGTGCATAGACACCGTCACCATCGCCTATACACCATACTCCACATTTTAGCAAGTAGCAAATAACGCCCCTAATCTCTATTCCCTCAAGCCAAAGTTTAGAACAAACACTTACCTCAAATGCTCACAACTCAATCATCCTCTAGTATAGCTTTACCCTTCGGTTCACCACCAAACCGCTCGAATCTAGTCACAAATTACATTGAGTGTTATCAACAAAAGGCTAATCTAATAAATTGAATGCGATGATTCTTCTCTAGGGCATTCCTGCAATTCTAACGTTTAGTTGGGGCAAACATGAGGACAACAATACATAAGTTTTCTTATTCCTTCTTCTTCGCACATTCTAGAACTGTTCCTCTTCCATACCTCCACTCTCTCTCTCTCTCTCACACATAATTTTTGCCCCTTAGCTCCCTCCAGCTTCTTACCTTTTGTTTCTTGTTTTCTTTTCGAAATTCCAATTTGCTTTAGTGTTTTTGAATTTTTTATTTTCGTCTTCCTCTTCGAAATCCATAGACGATATTTTTTCACGTCGTGGCAGACTCTACAGAAATATCTCATGTTTATTGTAGAAGCACCCGGGCCTTGGCTCTTTTCTTAATTGATTCTGCGATGCATGTTCTCTCTTTAATATTTGGTGTCAAATTTGTTGGTTCTGTCCAAAGTGCCTCAAAGGATATTCTCTGACCCCATGGTTAAAAAAAGTCCCAAATTTATGACAGCTATTGTGCAGTTCTTGAGCTTTTGGTACATTTAGTTAATTGATTTTGCATATGCATGTATTTATTGACTATTTCTTTTCGATTCCGTAGTAGTCAGTCATATTAGGAAGAACTCAATGATATAGAGAAAGACTCTGTGAACAAAATTTTAAAAGTGCAATCTTAAATTGAAAATTAAGAACTATTGGAAATTTTGGGTGTTCTGCCCAGTTATCAACCCTTCATTTTCTTGTGCAAATTTGGCGCCCAAGTATATATTTTGTGTGCTGTAAGGATTACAATTGATAAAAGAAGGTTTAAGCTAAAGCAATATCTTATGATACATTAATACAGATTCACAATTTTTAGTATATCTCAGAGACCAACAGAAGTTAGAAGAACGAGCTGGAAATGTTGATGTAAGATCAAGAGACATTCGGAAGCTCTCATTGCAGTCGTGGTACAACTATTACAGGAGGTACTTTTATTTTTAACAGTCTCTTGGACTTTTAGTTACTCTGATTTCTTCAGTACATTTCTGTTACTTTTCAAAATGCTCCATTGCGCATTGGCTTTTTGTTATTAATGTTGAGGCACGTTATTATGGTGCGAATAAAGAATTGAAGCAGTCATTTTGATTTCATCGAGCAATGAATATATGTAAACTACTCTATAAGGACTCTTTGATTTTCTTTTGTAGTTTGGACTAAGAAATAACCTATCATATCATTACTGAAATACATCTGCCATTTTAGAAAATGAATGTGATCTTTTTTTAAGGAAAAACTGAAATGTGATTTCTGGTGAGTGCTTTATCTAATAAAATGACCAGTGAAATCACTTTGATAATTTATCTTTGTTATGGAACTATGGAGTTTACTGATATAGCTTATTATGTTAATCTTAATCAAATCCTAGTGAAGAGCATCTTCAATTGAGCTTCTGAGAAATTTTAATGGTATATTTTGTAGTTTCCTGCGGGAAAACTGAAACTATAGATTGATGCAATCATGTCACTTTCTATGCTCACAGGTTTGTGCTTTCTGTTTCTCAGCTTCCAGTTTGCATTTTATTTTATGATGTGCTTATTAGTTCAAGTATCATGATCATACTTAATGAAAAGATGGCCTGCTATATCGTTATTTAAAGAGAAAATATGTGACTTTTTGATAATATGGATAGTCAAAAATATAAATTTTTGTTTTTGGTTCAAACGAGTATATTGATCTTGTTATTAAGTTAGATGAGTATAATCTGGCTCTAATTATTGTGTAGACTGCTTTTAACTCTCCACATATTCAGGTCAGACACAGAAGTGTGTTAAACTCTTAACAATATTCGGATATAGTTTGTTTTAAGAATTATTTACTTGCTTCTTTTTTTGCATTTTATATGGTATTATATTTTTTTCCTCTGTCTTGATGCCAATGCTTATTGATTTTCTTTAAAATATTATCTCAATGGTGAAGGGAAATATAGAAAGTTAACATGAATGCACTTATACAAATGAAGAACCCCAAAAAATATATATTTGAGCTTATGACCTGGTATAAACCTGATTCTAAGGCATTGGCAAAGTATTGTGCACTTTACACGTCAATTCAGGTAGCAGCAATTGCGACAATAGTTGCTCTGCACTAAAAATATGTCAGCAAGCTGTGATACTTGGGATTATCGTGCTAAGAAATTGATATTCCTTGGTGACAAGCATGCAGTGATGCGAGCAGAAATTTGTTCCTTCCCCCAGAGTGATTCTCATGTTGCAAATTTGAATGACATCTATGTTATTATCTTTTAAAGATGAATTGATGGAATATTAATCATGAGCCATGCAGTAGAATATTACCATACCATAAGTGGAAGTAATGATTAATCATGTTCATATTTTTCTCTCATTAATGTGATCGGGTTTCTGGTTTGCTGTGTTGATCTAATTTGCCGAGGAAGTTATAACATGATCATCTGCAATTGTGTAGATCCAAAATTTAGCTTTTAATTGACGTGCATGTTGTTTTGTTATACACGGAATTATGACGGAAAAGTGACTCCTGAGGAGCTAGCAGCTGCAGCCAACTACTTGAAGGATACTCTTGGCAAAGAAGGGGTTCAAGAACTTATCAGCAACCTTTCCAAAGGTACATGTCAGTTTTTAATTTTGTTCGAAATTAGAAAGATCCATGCTTTAACTGTTGATTTATGGTTCTTATTGGAACTCCTGTGGAAGATCTTCACAAACAAATTGACATTGCTTAGAATTTGGCTTAAATAACTAAAGCTTTTTGCAGTTTAAAAGCCTTTTTTGTTGAGTCACTGTTTGTTTGATTGCAATTAATAGATATCACATTTGATGGTCTTTCTCTGTAGCTTTTAGTAAAGACATTTTATGCGAGTTTATTAGAAGAGTTATACCATTAAAGAAGTCACATACTAAGCATAGTCCTTGGATTAAGAGTCTCAAACCTCAATTGTCATCAAAGAGGACAGGTTAACTAAATAATTACCCTGTGTGTATTCAAATCTATGACATCATTGGTAGTAAATAATAGACGTCGGAAAAGTTAGCAATAACATTGTATGGACACTAAAGATTCCTTATATAACTACCTTTTTGTGGTTCCTGATTCCTGATAATGACCCTTATTTTTTTCCCAGTTGTTTTTAATTTAATTCATTTTTCCAGAACAGTCAGAGAACTGTCACCTCTTACTGTGTCTGTTTTTTCCTTTTCTTTTAACATTTTCCCATTCCCTATAATTTCTTGAATTGGATGTTTAGTTCACAGAGGATTTTCTTCTTTGGCTTGATACTGAAGTTGTTGTACTTTGTGAATGAAATAAACACGTCTTTATAAGCAGCAACTCTTGCTAGGACCTATAATGGAGATTTATGTATTTGCAGAAGTAGATACTGCTAATGTTCATCCTTCAAAATGTAAATGCTTTAGCAAAAAAGTAATTTCATATGAGACCCGCACAATTTAAGATTAGGATCAAGGGTTTACAAATGATAAACTATGTGCTAACGTTGTTTCTATTTTCCAGGATGAGCATACAGATTATTACGATGTGTAAAAATAAGAATGGAGATGTAGAGATGGGCGTATAGATTATTACGAATGTGTATAAATGAGAATGGAGATGCAGAATTAGCAACTAGAGCTATGACAGATAGGGATCTAATTAAATTAGGAATGACCAAAACTACATTGCTATTCAAATTTTTGGGTTCAGCAAGGTATTTAAACAACTTTATTTACAATGTCTCCCTTCACCGTTGCTTTTCTATCTAATGTAACCATTGATTACTCTTTTAGGCAGTATGGAGTGTGACAAATCCTATAATGATTTATTTGGCAATATTCTTTTGCATAGACTATCAGGAATCTGTGAGTTGATTAATCATGGGTAAAGAATTTTGGTGATATGACTTGTTGTAGATGAGAAAAAATTGTTGAATATTGTTTGGCTCATACATGGCATAAATCTGCTTTAACCTGAGAACAATACAATACATTTATGATAAAGGGTGAGATAGATGAGATCCATTCTTCATCGTCAAAGGTGTTGGTCCTTTATTGTCTATTTGTTGCCGTTATCTTTTTCTCATGAGCTTCATAATCTGGTTTCTTCTACGAGTAGTTTGTCCATCACATTTTGTTCTGTGTTTCGAGTTAAGATGTAATAATTTTTTTTTAATTTTTAGTAGGCCATAAGAGGTTAAGCCAGATCTACTCATATGAATCCACATGCAAGAAAATAAATTCTTTTATTCAATGTATACACATAAAGAATGAAACTAGACAAATAAAAAGGTAAAAGTAAGATGATTTACCGTTCTTATTTGTAATAGGCATTTCTGTTAGAGCTATGTGTCTTTACATACATACATACACATGCATATACATACATACTAAAGAAAAAATGGACTATTTTTTATAAGTTGGAAGAATGGTAGATAAAGGAAGAATCATTCTTATACCTATATACTGTGATTATTTGCATCATCCAAAATTCTCCTACTATAACAGAATTATTTGTGAACACTATTTCACAGCAACTCAAATTACTTGCTATCAAACTCTAACCCCAATGTACCACAATATTTTCGTCATTATGCTAATCGAATAAATGTATCGACCAGAACTATGATTCACCACCCAAAAGAAGCTGAAAGTAAAGCATGATATTTGTACCTTTTTACTTCCCTGTATATGGAGCTTGATATCTTGCACAATAGAAAAGATTATGGTTGCAAGATTAGATACTCCTAGGAGTTATGTGTGCCTCTGCTAAATTCTTCACCATCTAACTGTAAATAAGTAAAAGTTCATAGGCATGAGAGATATTCTTCTCATGATTTAAATTAAAGCACCAAAAAATAATTCATCAGTTTGAAATGAATTTATTTTTGAAATTGTAGCTTTCCTAGAGAGCAAAGAAATAACACACCCTTATTGGAGTAGATAGAAACACAAAAAGCTCTATCTAATATTGGATTCTCGCGTGCACAGGCCACGACATGCTCTCGGGCCCGTGCGTAGCACGGGAGCCTACATCTAGTTTTAACTATATAATAAGTGGAGGTTCTGAGGTACGAAGAAGGGCATTTTCGTAATTTGAGGAATTCTTGTTGCTTTCATTTCTAAACACGTGTTATATAAGTGCCACTTTCTTTTTGCCCTGTTCCTAATCTACTCTTCTGTGTCTCACTCAGCTTCTTTGTTTCTTGGCTCTCTCAGTATCAATATTTCCTTCTCCATTTTTCTTGTAATTCATGTTTGAGTTTTTTCTTCGCTCCATCACATTCTTTCATACTCTTTAGTTTATTCTGCTCCTCTGCATTCTACCTGTTGCCGGTGAGTTTCGATTTTATTTTTTGATTTTGAGATTTTTTTAGTTGATTTTCTAATTGATTAATTTGATATTCTTTCAGATTTGGTCTTTTTCTCTGGTATTTAGTTTATAGTCATTTTGCATGCACCGATTTTTCACTTTATTGACAATGCCATCTCCATGGTGAGCTTCTTTTACAACTGAAAATATATTTCCGCAATGGGCGAAAGCCTGACGGAGCAATGCCGCGTGGAGGTAGAAGGCCCACGGGTCGTGAACTTCTTTTATCGGAGAAGAAGCAATGACGGTATCTGGGGAATAAGCATCGGCTAACTCTGTGCCAGCAGCCGCGGTAATACAGAGGATGCAAGCGTTATCCGGAATGATTGGGAGTCTATTCCCCATGGTTTTCCCCTTTCAAGGGTCTTTTGATTAAATTTTTATTTTTTTATGTTGGATCTTTATTCAAATTTAGTGTTTCTTCCCTTTGTCCTTGACGTGGTGTTTTCTCCAAAAAATGTTGATTCTCATGTGGATGCACTTACATTTACTATAAGGTGAAAGCGAAACAATTGCAAAATATAGATACAAGGAAGTAGCAGGCGAAGCTTCATATTTTAAAAATCTGCTCTACCGGAGAAATTGTCATACAGTGTAGTGCAGGTAATCTCAAGTTTAATTTTATGTTTTAATCATACATCGGAAGTTTGCTGGATTTAATTATACGTATCATATATATCTTAGATTTTTTCAAGTACATGGTTCTTATTTCAGTATGTATGTCGGTTTTGTTCTTTTTAATTTTTGCGTGAAAATAGTTGATTTCTGATGTTGTCATCGTATTTCTAAACGTTTACCTATCATAAAGACAGAAAGGAAATATAATTTTTAGTTGGATTAGGCTGACATTGATCTTTGTAACATAGGATCAGGTGAACAACAAATAAGTCTATGGATTATAATTGGTTTTAGATAAATTTTGAAGATATCGTACTCCAAGAATGTATGGAAATATGTAATTAAAACAAAGAGGGAAATAATCAGCTTTATTTCATTAGTACAATTATAGTGTTACATTTGGCCTATGAACCACTACAGCAGCAAACAGATCCCTTGCTTACTTTTTTTTACATCTTTGATAAAGCAGCAAAAGTTGATTTAAGGCTAAGTCAGTCAATTATTATGCGTTGCTACGATGTACATGACATGCATATGTTTACAGGCGTACATGACTTAATTTGGTACACATATATCAAAACATAACGACAAGCCAAAAAGGATTCAACTCATTATCGTTTCAGCGTCCATTCCATCAGTTACATGACTCTTACATAGTATGTTGGCTATCAAAATAAATATGTTCAAGGCGAAACACTAGAGAAAAAGTTCCGTCATTCTTGTATTTGTTTTTTAAGAAAAAGCTGATGTGAGATGGTATATATCACCACATGGTCAGTTCATGGAGAAAGGTAACAAGTTATAGTTTGAATTGCTGTGTTCGATAAGTATGGTGGCCATCAAAAGATGTATACACAGTTCACAAACTCAAAATCAAGTTATAGTTTGTACGTACTTCCAGCTAGATTTTTTTGCCAATAAGACAATAAAGGTAAGGAAGGTTGGTAGGAACAATATAACAGAGTACAAAGAGTATTTGAATGATGGTTAAATAAATAAAACACAAAAATAAGGAAATTATTGCCACCAAAACACACACTAATATCGCCCATTTATCCTGCATCAGTTGCGGGTTAACAAAAGAGACTTCCTTTTACACACAACATTGATTTGTTGTTTACTAAATCCAAAAAAGAGGAGCTTTCCATTGAGTCTTATTCTTTTCGTTCCATTTTATGTTGTTTTGCCAACCAAGAAGCCTAAAATACTTTCAGAAACTTTGCAGGAGGCAAAGTAACTACATCACACGCATGTAAAACTGTTGTAGTATATTCTCGGATATAGTGGTTTCGAAATAAAAGGTACATTGTTTATGGCTATGAATTCATAAAAAACATCTGAGAGGGTAATTGGCTATTTGAATTCGCATTTATCTTGATGCAAATATAAAGTTTGCAACGTTTAAACAAGAGATTGGAATAAGCATGTTTGAGGAGAGAAAAAGGAATAAATAATCCAAGAAACCCTATATTTGCTCAGCTTCTTCTTATGACATTAATCGACACCGTGTTTTAGTTTTTAACTTTTTAGGAGATTTTGATTGAATGATATGAACACCATATTGCATAGACTTCTACATGTTTCAAATGTCTTATTTTACCTTTTTATAATATATGCTTTTCATAGTTTGTCAAACTGCCATAATTGCTAGAATGAAGTTTTCACATATTCTCCATTTCTGGTTTGAAAACATGACGGAGTTAAAGATATCACTTGCTGCATATTTTTACAATAAGACTTCACCTTCTAATAGTTTCCTTATGTAACAGTTCCGTTTTAGGGGAGGTTTGGTGTGGGAGGCAAGGGATGAACAATATAAACTACACTTTCTTCCCTTGTTATAAATCTTATGCATAGTGGTTAAACTTTTACTCTTTCTTATGTTGGTATGGTTTTTTTCTGATGATAACCAGACATGTGCCGCTCGTTTCACAGCATGCCCTGAAGAGCAGATAATAAGCTGTAACCAAATTGATAGTGAAGATACTGATAATGAAAATCAAGACGAATCAGTTGTTGCAATGATTGAAGAGCCAAACTCAGGTATTATATTAAAATCACTTTCTAGATTTCTCTTCCTTGGCTCCTACTTTCCTTGACACCTGTTGTGGTTCTTAAATTCTTTTTTAGTTTTCTAAATTCAGTACGACTTGAAATGCTACTCTGATAAATTTTCAAAAATAGAAAGGACACAAAATATGAAACATAATTGCAATTCCATGAGATATAAAAGGCTGGTGAAGGCTAACCTCTGAACAAATATTACCGCAAATTGGGTGTCCTGCCCACCCCATTTGTCATGGATTAGTTTGGCTCTTAAGGTGGTAGGTTTAAAGGGACATTTGTTTCCATCGTTTAATATCGTCTTTATTATGCTAAGGCAACTTCCATTATGGAATTTATGAGAGAGATATTGAAACTGTTCTTCCTGGCCTGCACAGGGAAATCAGATCGTTCATATATAAGTAAAGAGGCTATAAGCAAGCTGGTCAATTCTTTTTCACAGATGACTACTTTGTTATAGGTGGACTACCGGACCATAGAGTCAAGCAGTCAACAACTCGGTCTAAGATCTAGCTTAAAAAATATGTGATGAACAAGAAAACATGGTTATTAATGATGCAATAACTAGTATTTCCCTTCCTTTTAAAACAAAAAGTATGATTTTTCCCTACTTATAAATTTAGTGCAAAGGCGGCGGTGGTCAAAGTCTCATTTTCCTGTCACTATATTAGTGTTTTTTCTTGAGAGATGAATTTGAGTTGATATTTCCTCAAATATTAAGGTGAGTTGCATTTTTTGAGGAAAATACTTATCCTAATGAACATATTTTCTTGAAAAACAATTGCTTCTTGAGGGAATTCTCGATTTAGCTAATGAGTTTAAATGGCGAGTTTGATCTTTCTTTCAAAGAGGAATCTTGAAGAGGCAATAATGGTAATTGTTTTCTTGAGCTATAAAATTATTTGGACACGGAGACAATCAAACCCTTATCTCGGCGTGGTAAACCCACGATGGTATGTGATTTGAGGCTTTTCTATCACATGCAACAGGTTCTTCTGCAGCAATGGCGTGGTTTCCTTCTCTTCTCCTTGTAAGAAACAGATATGAGCCTCAATTGTTTTCTTGTTAAGACCTTGTTGAACTCTTAGAAACATAGACCTACAGATTACGAGCACTATATTTCATGTGTGTGCGTTTTAGTAAATGTTGATTCCACCCAGGTGGATAAGTCTTATGATTGGATATTATCATTATTTGGGGTTCTTACCTCTTTGTTTCTTTTTCATTTGCAAATTACTTAGTTACTCATTGAGAAGCATTGTAGTGAAAGATGCATTTTGCATTATTCACATTAGATTGATATTTTCAGATCTACTATCAAGCGGTCATTGAGAATAGGTGAAACTGAAGGGTACGTATCTGAAAAATAAGGAGTAACAACTATTATTGCTGGCACAGAGCTACCAGTGACACCAGTAAGTGTCAAAGTCTTCTAGATATATATAAAACATTAGTGATACCATTCACATTCATATTGTGAAAGTGTGCGTTCGTGGTTTATACTTGCTGGTGCACTGCAAAAGAGTGAATCAACTCATATATATGAAGATGCCAACTCAATATTTTCTATCATTTAAAGAAAATTTTGTTTTCTGTTGAGTGCAATAATATCATACGATATTGAAAGTTGGTTTAATATTACTTAGATCCAGGTTGTTCATATGTCCCTTTTTTTTCCGTGACCATACATAACGAATTGATGTGGTATATTCATATCATTATATATGAATGGTAAGAACTAGCATTCTTATTGAGACTATAACTCATAGGGAAGAAAATCAATTTATGGATGGAATCAGATATGAAGTATTTACAGACAAAAGTATTCGGTTATTTGGGAAAAATCAATATACTTCTAATGTCGAATCAGGATCAACTAGGACAGAAATAAAGCATTGGGTAATTTAGGGAATTATCGATAGGCTAACAAAAAAGGACAATTAGGGATTCATTGGAATTCTCACATTTATTTGGAAGAATACTTATTTCGGATGGGTCACACCAATAGGATGAACCAAATGAGTTCTGCATCATGAACTTTGTACTGCGCACATTACTTAGACGGGTTCTAGAAATTCATTCTCCTTTTACAGTGTTTGAGTTTATAAAGGGTTTTTGGCAGATTTCAATTTGTCCCATTTGAAGCTATTGAAAAGTATATAACAAGTAACATGTGTCTGTTTAGTGGGATCCCTTGGGGGAATAAAATGCTTCTCCAGCTTACATATAATCATATCTTCTCTCTTTTGATAGTTCTCTTTACCCCAACTTTGCATATCTTCTCTCTTTTGATAGTTCTCTTTATCCCACCTTTGAAGGAAGGGGGTAATTATCTTTCAGTTCCAGGTACTTATCAATCAGTTAAGGACTCCTCCTTAGACAACATCCTCCACATTCAATTCAGCAACAATGATAAATCAAGTGCCTGCAGATGTATGTCATCTGCATAATAAGTTTTTCTTTAGACTTTGCAAAGATGCCAATGTCAGATTTGTAACTGTTATATCAGTGTCTCTCAGCCAAGCAAAGTAAAGATGATCTCTCAGTAGCTTGGAGAAAAAGGAATAGCTTTTCTTAGATGTTGGAATGTCATTGAAAGTTAGGATTGCTGCAAACTCACAATGTATCCTGTAGAACTTTGTATCAGAATGCATGAAAAAACTATTTAAGTGTTAACATGTTGTGCACATTGAATCAACTTGATAGTAAGTACATTCCTTTCTGTGATCCTATGAAACACTTCAAATAAGTATGAAATTATTTTTTGGTGTTGAACTTTTAAATTAATCTTGTGGATGTGCACACAAACAGTAATGTCGGCATAACCCGTGCAATTGCACGGGCACTGGCCATCTAGTATATATTATAAGAAACTTTTCACTGATAATATAATAGTAGCCAATTATAAACATAAAACAAGTCCAAGATATTGAAATGCACATACAGTGAATGATGTGGAGGCCCCAAAATTAAATGAAATGTATTTTGTCATGTGAAATGGGTGTGTGGATGGCCTCATAAATACATTTCATGTTGTCACTGCATAAAATTTAAAACTAATTTAGGTATTATCAAGCATATCATTTTCCAACAAAAAAGAAAGCAACTAAATAATAGAAAGATAGCCAACAGAATTTATGGACTAGGCCGACCCATCCCCAAATGATGTTAACAAAGGTTGCTTCATTCATTATTCAATCTAATCTAGTCAATCTAATGCACTTCCCAAAGTATGAGTGATGATTCAAGAATCTATCAAACAATGTAGAAATTATTTCATGTTATAAAAACAATAAAAGAAGAAGAGTAGTTTTGCAGAGAACAATAGGGAGAGAGAATTCTTATTGATTTTGGGATGAATTACAATGGGAATAGAACCTCTATTTATAGGGAGAGGGTGACTTAGCCACCAAGCAATGAACCCTAGAATCTCTCTAAAATATAGACATTCACCATAAATAAAATTCTATTTATAACACTCCCCTTGAATGTCTATTCAACAGATAATGTGCCTCGTTAAAAACCTTAACTAAAATAAAAACCCAGTGGGAAAAAAATTCTAGTAAAGGAAAAAGAAGTACACATATCTAACAATACGCCTTTTGTTGCCTCGTTATAAAACCTTGCAAAGAAAACCCAGTGGGGACAAAACCTTGTTAAGGAAAAAGAGTTTCACGCGTATTAACTCCCCCTCATGAGAACATCAATTCACATCCTTGAGCCTTCGCATCCCAAATTGTGCACTAGCTTCTTTGAAGGTTGACGTTGGCAAAGATTTGGTGAATAAATCCGCCATATTAACTCCAAAAATGAATATGTTGCACCTTGAAAATCCTCGCTTATCACATTATCATTGGCTTATAGTTATAGCAAGATACATATGTGCACAAATTGCACTGAGGATGTAGTACTTCAAGATCAAGAATTGTATATGCTTCAAGCAATTTAAATCCTTCAAGGATTGTCATATAAGTCATATTATAGACTTTTAATTAGATGCATATCAAGTTTTCAATGTCATGCTAGACAAATCAAGATATCGAAAACTGATTGCACATTGTAACGACCCGACCCGTCGTCACGGGAGTTACCGCCGTTTTCCCCGTTTTATGCTTCTATATATTTCATTATATGTGTTTGGAGAATTTGAAGTAATTCGGTTAGAGTTCGGTTAGAAATGAGACAATAAGTCTCTTTATGAGAAGGTTAGTTTGGAAAAGTCAACCGAATGTTGACTTATGAGTTAGAAGGCTCGGAATGGGAATTCCGATGATTCGACTAGTTTCGGGGATGATTTGTGATTAGTGAGCGCAATCGGAATTGAATTTGGAGGTCCGGGTAGAATTAGGCTTGAATTGGCTAAGGTTGGATTTTGGAGAATTCCGGATGGTAGGTGAGATTTTGATCCGAGGGTCGGAATGAAATTCCGAGAGTTGCAGTAGCTCCGTTAGGTGATTTTGGATATGCGTGCAAAGTTTCAGATCATTCGGAGGTGTTTAGGACGGGTTTTAGATCAAATGCAAGTTTCGGAAGTTTTAGTTTAACTTAGGCTTGAATCCCGTGTAATTCGATGATTTTGGATGTTAACGATAGTGTTTGAATGATTGGAACAAGTTTGAATAAGGTCTGGGGTGTGTTGGTGCTATTTGGTTGAGGTCCGGGGGTTAAACCGGAGAATCTTGATGTTTCGTTGCAAGTCTGGTGCACCTGGCTCTGGTATTTCCGCATCTGCGGAAAAGGAGCCGCAGAAGCGGTTACCGCAAGATTGCGGGCCTAAGAGATCAGGATATAAGCTCGGTCCAATAGGACCGGCGGTAAATTCGCAAAAGCGGACGGGGTATCGCTTCAGCGGGTCCGCATAGGCGAAAATGAAGGCCGCAGAAGCGGATGGTTGTGACCGCAAAAGCGGAAGGCCAAACGGATTTAATGAAAAACCGCATAAGCCGGTCATATGGCCGCAGAAGCGGTCCCGCATAAGCGGTTACGGACCGCAGAAGCGAAAACTGGACTGGGCGACAGAAGGGTTTTAAAATAATATTTCATCCGCGACCCTTTATATTTTTTCCTCCATTGTTGACGTTCTTAAAGAGCTTTGAACAAGGAAATTCGAGGGTTTTGACTGAGAATCACTTGGAGGTAAGCTCTATTGCCTAATTACTCGAATTTATGGTACATTTTCATAGAAAATCAGTAGAATTTCATCAAAAACGGTCAAGCTAAGGGCTTGGAAAGCTGTGATGTAAAATAGAATTTGGAGAGTACCAAACGAGCTCCGATTGTTGGTAAACTTTATAATGCACGGACTCCGAGCGAGACGAGGAATCTGTTGGTGTGATGTTTCGGAATTTTTCGAGAGTGGCCCGGGTTTTACCAACTTCGTGAATTTTAGTACTTTTCGAGTAAGTTTTGATTGGGTTATGTTTCTTTAACCCATATTTATGTATTCCGCTGTGATTTTGACTAGATTCGACGCGCGAGGAGGTCGATACAAAGGGAAAAGGCATTGCGGACCAGTCTACGGCCGGTATAGAGAGTGAGTAGTTGGTGTATATGATGGCCTGAGGGTTTGAACACCGGCTTATCACATATTGTGACGCCTATTGTAGGGCGTGACTCGCACCCCATGGCAGGTGCGGGATTAGTTATGACTGGGGATTAAGACTTAGTCCATCCGAACAAGAATGTTTCTATATTGGCGACTGATACGCACCCTGTATTGAATATATCTGGGCTTATGCCGTGTTTTGGGGCCTTGTGCCGATCTGTAGCATCCTTAGAGGATGAATGTCATTGTGATAGCAATGCTTTGTATAATCATTGATCTCAGTCCTGTGTTTAATCACTGTTATGAAAATGCTAAGGTCACTTTTCTGAAGTAAATATCTAAAGTATATTCTCCTTAATAAATTGATGGGAAATTAAATTTTGAATCTGTTACGTGACTCATATGCAGTATTGTGGACTGAGTATGGATCGGGCTTGCACGCCGCAGCGAATGGTATGATTATATTGCGCTTGGGCTGAAGGAGCCCCTCCGGAGTCTGTACACACCCCCAGTGAGCGCCGTCGACGTTAAATGGATCGGTCTAACGCACCGTAGCGGTCATGTGCATTGCATTGGCATCCTTACATTATACTTGGCTGATACATTTGAAGTTGTTTTTGCTGTTGGTTCGTAGTTAGGTGTTGGACTGTTAGTTTTAGCTTTACTTTGTGCATTTCGTGGATTTCTTATCTTCAGACATTTTAATATGCTTATTACTCACTGGGTTGGTAGTATCTCACCCCCTACTCCCTGCACCTTGTGTGCAGATTCAGGTACTGCGGGAGCTTAGTTGAGCTAGCCGCCTGGATTTCCATAGTTCCAGGAGTGGGTCGAATAGCTGCTAATGACGTCCGCAGGACCCGACTCCTCCCCTTATGCCTTTTAATTATTTCCGTACTTTAGAACATACTTATTTTGAGGATTTTTTTGACTCTGTATAGTTAGAGGCTCCAGACTCATGACCCCAGGTCCTTTGGGAGTTACAGTTATGTCAGCATATTCTCGTATTGTTTTAATTGAGTATTTCAAACTATGAGTATTAATATTTGATTTTAAGTATCTGATTAATTGGTTTTGAAGCTTTGTTGCTCGGGTCTAGAGAGTAAAGGTCGGGCTTGCCTAGCATTAGTGTTGGGCGCCATCAACGTGACGCGGTGTGGCGGTCGTTGACAAGTTGTGTATCAGAGGCCTAGGTTACTATGGCCTCAATTAGTCATGAGCCGGTTTAGTAGAGTTCTCGTGGAACGATACGGGACGCCTGTATTTCTCCACGGAGAGGCTGCAGAAACCTTTAGGAAAACTTCCCATTCTCTTTGGAATTCTGTATCGTACTACCTTGATTCAGCTCTGAGATAAACTCTTGAAATTCTTCCACGTCTGTATGCGCACGCGATCGCGCTCAGTAATATATTTGCTCTTTGATGGCTTGTGATTTCCCCGATCGAGGGGCGAGATAGTATCATCTCCGTGAGTTCATGTTCTGGGCCAGTCAGGAGGACTTAAGTTTGCCTATGGCTTGAGCACCGAGGTGCTGATTGATGTGAACAAGTGATTTGAATTTATAGTTCAGTGTTTGTCCCTAATTGTAGGAATTGGCGGCTGCATATCCAGCTATGTGATCTGTGAGTTTGTTCAGTACTGGAGGATTATCTACGTCGATCTTGTAGTTGACGAGGGAGTCTGCAGGATAATAGATGAACTGTATAGCGTTCGATTCCTAATTGTGATCTGTTGTGTGCCTCGAGTTATGGGTGCGTGAAGAATATTTTCGTATCTCCAAGTTTGGAAAGTTTAAGTGCAATACTTGCGGCGGTAACGAGTTCAGACTCAGGAAGACTAAACTGGATGTATTATGTGTTATTCGGTGGAAGGTATTTTCTAACTGTGTCATCATTCGAATAGGTTGCAACCCATGCCCATTGTGTCTAATTTTGATAATATTAATACATGTATTAGTTATTGAGATATAATGTTGTTGATATAGCATTGTGATGTTTTGTCAAGTTGTAGCCGTGTTGTTAGGATGGATTTTTGGTGATTCTCTGGCAGGTGATTAGGCCCAATTACAAAGGGAAACTCTGCCGAAATTTGAAAAAAATAATTGGGACTTAGTGAAAAATTTGGTCGCCTGGAGGGTAGCTTAACTGTTTATTGTGGAGTGAATGCGAAAATGCGGAAGAGGTTAAAAATTACCAGATGAATTTGAGTTCACAAGCTTTAATGAAAGAGCGAGTTCGATCTCACTATGGTAATTACGATAGCAATAGGAGCATATGCATTTATGAGGTTATAGTGTGTTGTGAATAGGCTTCGAGCCAAGTTGGGAGCTGCTATTAGTTAGCGGATGTGGTTATGTACTATGTTAGTTCTGATTTTGATGCATGCTGGTGAATCAGCTCTGGTCGTGGAGATTTGGGCCGGGAATGGCACTGAGTGAATGGGAAAATTTTGACGAAGATGTTCATGAGCTCGGATGAGCAGGAAAAAGAATTTCGATTGTTAAGGTAAATTGGTATTCGTCTTCAGCGTCACTAAGATCGGTGTTTTTGGTAAAAAGGGCTTTGCCGCCTGGCTAATGATGTCTTTGATCCCTCTTGCAGCGTTAGGTGCGGACGGTGTTTGGAGGTACGCCCCAAAATATTGTTGCGGTAGGTTGTGGGGGTGTGTCCCACTGGAAGATTAATATAAGTGTGGAATGTAGTCAACTGACTTGATTAAAGATGTAAACCAGTTATCAAGGTTGTGATGGTGTCTTAAATTGAGGAATTCATGCCTGGAGGGCACTCTGTGCATATTGGGTTGTGAACTGGGAAGGATTACCCCGATTGTGAGGGTTGTTCTTGTGTGTTATGTTGACAAAAGGGAGTTATTATGGACCCTTGAAAGGTTGGTTCAAACTAGTTCATTGTGATTAGATCAGCTTGAAGTCGGTGATGGACTTAATGTGAATTAATGGATCTATTATCAGGCCAAGTTGTGTGCATTCTTTGTATAACGCGATCCTTCATGGTAGGAGAGTTAGGATGATGCCTTCATTGTCAGATATCTCGCGTAGTGAGCATTGCACCGTGTGAGTTGTGAGACAACTCGAGAAATTAGG
>NW_017671472.1:288190-291861 GCF_001879085.1 Nicotiana attenuata | reverse complement strand
ATTCCATGTATTCAAGTGTATACAATGTGATGCCAAAACCCTCTATTTATAGGATTACATAGAGGCATACAAAAGAATGCCATAAACATGACATTAAACATTTGAGATCATGGAGGAAGATCATGGGGAGGTTATGGAGGTGTGGGAGTTACAACTATAATGGTGAGAAGTAGTGGGAGTTATCTACATAATGGAGAAGAGTAGTGGGAGTAACTTCTTTAGGAGTTATAGACATCCACTACAAAATAATATTTCATAACACTCCCCCTTGGATGTCTATAGATAATGTGCCTCGTTAAAACCTTACTAAGAAAAAACCCTGTGGGAAAAAATCTTAGTGAAGGAAAAAGAGTACACATATCTTGTAATACGCATTATTTGTTGCCTCATTAAAAACCTTGCCAGAAAAAACCCAGTGGGATAAAATCTTAGCTCAGGGAAAAAGAGTACAGCGCCTTATTTGCCTCCCCCTGATGAAAACAACACTTTATTCTTCGGAGACGACGAATTCCAAGCTTGTATAACAACTTCTCTAATATTGAGATCCGCAATGTCTTGTGAAGAAGTTTGTCAAATTATTACTTGAACAAATTTGTTGAAGAACTTTGGTGAATGTGCTTTATTTTGACTCCTTCGATAGTCCTTCTTTCAATTGATATAAGCAAACAACATAATCTTCAGTATTATTGAAATCTTCTCTTCAAAGTCAAGTCATACGTCTGTTGTGTGTTGAGCCCCTTTCTTTATCAGTTGCTTATCTTGGCATGACTTAAATAAGTATCAACAATTAACTGCCTTGTAATATGATAATATGACAGTACTCTCACATGCAAATAGAATGTTTGAAGAACGAACTTCAGAAAATGCCTGCATTTGCATAACCAACAAAATCTTCGCGATATTTGTTAGAATAAACAAATCTAAATCAAGTATTCCTTTTGAAATATAATACTAATTGTATTCCAATATCTCCACATTGAAATAAAACTATATCTTGCTAGTATATTGTTATACTCATGGTTCTAGCCAGATATATTAGTGCACCAATTGCACTAGACACAAAAATAAATCATGTACGCAATGATCACTCTAATCTACATAAGGATCTGCCGAAGATTTATTTAATAAATTTCTTGGGAACCTTAATATGCTTCAGAACAATTTAAATCATTCAAGGATTTTCATTATATGCATATCAAATGTATTGTCATACCCCCCACAGGAGAGCATGTCTCCTAATACCAGGATATTTACGAAAATTTTGTGCCACAAGTCGTCTTTATGTCTATCGACTTGATTTTTCATTTCACTTTCAGGTGTGGGGACTATCCGTCCAACTTCACATTTTTCAGGTGAAGTCAATTTCATTGCATATTTTTCATTTGGCCAATCATTTATCTGTCCAAATTTCATGACAGATTTGAGCTCAAGATCCTCGTCAATATTAATAATATTGAGCGCTACATTATATTAACAACATCGTCAACGATCATTTTACATCGGTTCCATCATCGCATAACAAAGACATAACTTATCGAGATCTCATTATTTCCAGGTACCTGAGCCTCTTCCAGGAGGTCTTATAAAGTGTTATGTCATGGTGCTCTTATAAAGCACTTGCCTCTTTATTATGACCATCTTGAACATTTGCTCCTCTCCTTCTTCAAGGAGTTTTATCTTTGGAACCGATTAGTCTATTGTGCTTCATGCGTCCCATAGACTATATCATGGACTTTATTCTATTTGGAGCATTAACAGCTGAAATATGACATTTAGCTTTGGGTCAGCAAATGCGCTTGGCATTATTTTGCAAATGAATTATCACTTGAACTTCAGTTCACATTTTCTTGTACGAGGATCTAGTATACTCATAATAATTCATTCCATGTATTACTTTTTTTTTCAGCTGCTCATTTTCTCCCCCTAATGTTGGGATCACCAACACATATCCCCAACCTTTATTGATACCAATCTTTGTGCATTGTGGTGGCACAATTAAATCATATAGTACATCCATGTTTCTAGATGAAAATATTTGGTTCCTGACCCTGAACCAATTGTGATTGGGAAAATTTATCATAACTTGTCGGCTAGATGCGTACAAGTGTTGTTGTATATTAAATAATATACTTAATACAAAATTTTTATTTGGAGTTTTGTTCTCATAACCAACGGTTTAGCTATAATTGGAGGCATACAATTTCTGCTAAACCAACTTGGATTTAAACCAACATTATCAAGATAAATTATCATAATATATATTATGGAACTGTGCTCTAATAATTTGAGCAAACAACCTTGCAAAAACCAAAGTGCAAGTTGATAACAAACGCATATGTGACCATACAATAGATGCATCTATTAAAATCATATAATAGTAAATGATCCACATGGCAGGTGATTGGGCCCATACATATATATCACCTTTTATTCATTCCAGATATCAAGGGATTCAATCCCAACCTTAACTGGTATATCATGAGGAAAAAAAATATCACAAGAGAATTCTTAAAGAATCTTCTATTTCTTTAATATATGCCAATGTGAATTCTCAATCAATTTTCACATCATAAATGAACCGGGATGGTCAACCGGTCATGCCAACTAATATTTGTTTCAATAAACCTCTAGTTTACTTATGGCATGTGATTCCATCACGATGCTTATACATCTGTAGTACAAATAGAAGAAAAATCGGGTAACCTTTCATATTTACCCGGTATGAATATAGTAATATGAAGATATTCAATCTTCCTTTCATTTATAGTCTCAATATGCCAACCACTTTGGCTAATATATTTGAAACTCAAAAAGTTCCTTTTTGAGACTTACTACCACCAATGCCATGAATAATTTTATTTATTTCGGTAGTAAAAAATTCGCTCTTTCGGAGCTCTCAATAATTTTGTACTACAAGATCTTTTATACCACCATCCAAGTGGTAAATTTTTTCTCCACGGAAAAAATTATCTTATCATTGTCACAATCAAAAACATTTTAGGCAAGACTCATTTCTTGCTTTACTTTTGCCTTTAATAACTTTTTATAAGGCATGGTAAAATATTTTTGGCGTACCACGTGTACGCGACCAATGACATATTCATGTAACCATATTATAATATTCATTATCTTTATTTCTCTCAAACCTACCTTAGAGGTGATTTGTGGTATTTATCCAACCATGCATAAGCACATTCTTATGCATAATTTTTATCACATATATATTTCAGCATTTACTTTCAGGAATGATCCTGCATTTACAATGCTTATCACAAGTCACATTTTCAATGAATGGACTATAATCATATGAATGTGTCTCGTATTAACAGACCACATTGATACATATTCCTTCACCTTTGAAGGACCATTTTGAGAACCCTTATCGTTCTCCTTTTTACAGTTATCATAATGATGACTGTTATTATTTGATCTTTGGCACGCCCATGTTCATAGGTCAACCACTTGTCTTTATTTAGACTTATTATGCACCATTTTCACATTCACTTCAAGAATGGAGCAAATTAAGTGGGACAAACTTTATATTTTTTCATGAAAAATACATTATTTTTCTTTAGTCATCATTATATCATCAATATGATGCATTGAGACTCAAACCCAATGTCTTATCCATATAAAGGCATGTTAGGACATAATGCATTGGGACTCGAACC
>NW_017671472.1:271059-287080 GCF_001879085.1 Nicotiana attenuata | reverse complement strand
AAAATTTACTTAAGATATTAAAAATTGATTGACTATAAAAATTAAAAAAACTCAAGCAGCAAAATAAAATCTTACACAAAATATACAAATTATTTATAAGATAAGAAAAAAATTAAATAATCATTAAAGAAATATTTTAAGAACAAGAACAATAAAGTCATATTAATATTGACAAATCGGGCAAATGAATATTTTATACGTAATATTACTACAATATTTAGTTATAATGTATTCAATCAATTAAATAAATTATTTTTTATGATTAATATTTTAATCTATATCTATATTTGCAATGTGGTTAAGCCAAATGGCAAGCTAAAATGAAGCCACTTGGCAATTTTAAGACAACATAAAAAATTTGGATTATAAATGAAAAAATATTTAATGGAAGTATAATTTAGTTATGGTAGGAATTTTTTTTAAGAAAGACTTAATTAAATAAATATTTTGTATCTTACATCTATATTATATTAAAGAAAATAGACTAAAAAAGTTCATAAAATAATCAAAGCCAAATATTTTAAAATTTAAACAAAAAATGTTCTCTTTTGAGAACCTGTTGGACGTCCAAATCACAAAAATATTTTGTAAGTAACTTTAATTAAAATTTGGATTATAAATAAAAAAATATTTAATGAAAGTATAATTTAGTTATGGTAGAAATTCTTTTTAAGAAAGACTTAATTAAATAAATATTTTGTATCTAAATAAATATTTTGTATCTTATATCTATATTATATTAAAGAAAATAGACTAAAAAAGTTCATAAAATAATCAAAGTCAAATATTTTAAAATTTAAACAAAACATGTTGTCTTTTAAGAACCTGTTGGACGTCCAAATAACAAAAATATTTTGTAAGTATCCTTAATTAAATTTGTATCTAATTCAATTATGGTAGGTATTCTTTTTTTTTTTAGAAAGAATCAATTAATATAATTTTAAGTACCTTACACATTAATGTTAAGTTGAAATAATAATTCTACATTTAGTACAAGCTTTGTATCTGACCTTATTTGCGAACAATATACATAAATATAGGTATCATTTAGCTATGGTAGGTATTTTTTTTAAGAAAAAATTAATTAAATATAAATATTTTGTATCTTCCAAGAAAGATCATACGTTCAAATTTCTACCAAAGATCCTTATAAATTGATTTACTACTATAGTCTTTTCTTACAAATCTTTATTTAAGCAACTTTTACTTAGGTTTGGCTTCTCTACATTGCTTAGGGTTTAGCTCTCACACAAAGTTCGCCAAAGTATGGCTCCAAACTATAACTATATCAGCGAAATAGCAATGTCCAAAATGAGTTGGAATTTGAAAGTTCGTGTTGTTGGATTGTGGCACAATCCAGACCGCGAGAAACCAGAAAATTCTAATTCAATCGAATTAATTATTCAAGATGAAAAGGTGCATACTCTTTTACATGTTGTTATTTTTTTCGAGTTGTGATGTATTTTCTTCAACTTATGCGTCTTACTAACTTCTTTTCACATTTTTTATTTTAGGGCGATCGAATTCATGCAACTATTGGAAGAGCTGTTATGCGTATTTTCAAAACATAAATACATGAAATGGGATTGTATGTTATGAAAAATTTTGTAGTTGGACCAAACAATACGAAAATTAAGACCAAAAAATATAAATTGAAACTGACATTCTCTCATAGGACGAGTGTGGATGAAATTAGTGATCCACAATTTAGTTTGAATATTTTCAACTTTTAGTCTTTTCAGCATCTAACAAATCAAGTTGAGGTTGATGAGAATGAATTATTCGGTAATTGTTTACCTTTCGCTATTTTTTGTTGAATGTTTTATCACCTTATTCATAACTATTATTTAAATGTGGCAGATGTCATAGGAGAAGTTATTGTCATGGTAACGTAGAACCGTATAACCAAGGTGGTAAAACAAGTACCTTTATGAACTTGGAGCTCGAGGATCATGAGTACGCTTGCAACCATGAATTAGTTATAGAATCAATCACTATTATTTTCTCATTATTAATTTGTGTATTTTACATATAGGAGGAACAATATTTCAGCAACATTTTCGGGGTTGTCTGTTGTATGTTGTTACTATTATAGGTTTTGATTGAACAATAGTTGTATTGATATACTTTTTTAATCTTTTACTGGATAAGATTGATAATTTAGTTGTTGTGTGTAGGTTATGGTTGAAGGCTTGTCAGATGTAGATCTCACTTATCAGAATCAACCAGCTGCTCAAGCTTCTTGTGCTAATGCTGCAGGAACAACTTCTGGTGTAACTCAACAAGTTGTTTATAAAGGATAATACAAGAAAAGGGGTTCTTTCCCTTTTTATTTACTTTTTTTTAATGTATATTTAGTTCTTAATTAAGACAAGAGAGCCAGTGGTTTAATTTTATTGCTCAGACTAAGTGCTTGCTTGAGCCTGTGGTGTGACTGGAATCGCCTGGCCTAGCAATGCTAATTAAAGACAGAAATTGTTATCCCCGTTATTCAATGTAATAGAATTTCTTTCTCTTTTGCTCCATTAGAACTGTCAATTATTTATTTTTATTGTCACATTTAGCAAACTTAAACGTTCAATATTCATGTTTGAACTTTATATAGGTTCCCGTTAATCTTATTACTTCAGTAAAAGTATGTAGTTCAGTAAAAGCGGCAAGGTTTATTTCCATGAAATACCCGATGAGGTCATTCATAGCTTGATAATTATGTCAATATCTTTAAAGGAGGAAGGATTGTTCTTTACCTGCAACACTAACTATTAGTCCAATTGTGAAAATTTAAAAGGGGATTACACTTAAAGTTGTTGGAGGGTAATGCTTCAAAAGTACCATCCGCGCATCGCGCGGGTTTTGATACTAATATTGACTAAGAGGAGCAGTTGCATTTATCAAACCATAACCCTTGCAGTTGAGTCGTCATCAAAGTTTATTATTATTATTTTTTTTATTTCGCACATACACATCGAAATCTGATGACATAAACCTTTTTTCATCTAACTGATCATAAAATCATAAATAAGACTTGTTTGGATCACATCCGAAAATATAAAGCATTGAACCTTCGGACATAAAAATGTAAACCACTTCTCAAAAGAATTATGTTCTGTATTTTGATTTTGCGGACCAAAGGCCATATAAACCACTATATTTGAAGAGCAAGACATGAACTAAAGAAAATAATTTTATATATTTTGTTGAATCTAGTGGGCATTTAAATTTTTTGAATTTATTATTTAAATCAAATAAATATTAATTTAATTAAAAGTTAAATTCATCGGACTATTCTATTTATTTGGATTATAAATGATGAGCTCACTATTGGATGTCATCTTATCCTAAAGGTTAAAAATATGCCACGTGTCAAATAATATGGAGTACGAATCAAATGGAGGGGTCAATCAGATCATTTGGCATGCCAAATGACATGGCATCCCAAGTAAAATCAGAAAGCCATGAAAAAACTTCATGTATACAATGACATGTTTTGGTAATTAAACGTGGCATTATCACTGCTTTAATTTGATTGGTTAATGATTTAACTTAACTAACCAAATCAAAGCAAACGAGTATGAATAATCATGTTAAACTAAGAATAATTGAGTAAAGTTGATCAATGTTGTGGAAATCAAAAGAGAAAAGGAGCGGAGGTACTAGTATATTTCGTATCTTCCTTGTAAATGGAATCTTTGTTCCTCTTTTGATATAAATTAAAGTATAAAATTATAAAGTTCCTTTTAATTGAATAGTTCCATTAAGAAATTATATTTAATAAATCTTGAATACAACGTACTATCCACAAAATCCCATACTCTTCTAATTTTTCCAAGCGGAGAAAATGATTTGACTCCAAATCTACGGCTGCGATGCCTTCACACCGAACAAATCCGCCGTAGATCAAGTCCCGTCACGTTCTGACAGCTCACGCCGCGAAACGGTTGTTGGAACACGTTTGATGGATGGGCCCCGATTGAAAGGAAGAAATTGAGAAACGTGGGACCCAATCACGTTCTGTGGTAGTGGCACGTAAGGCCCCTCCAAATTCCAGAACCAGACTCAATATGCACGTTCTCCTACAGGGATCTTTGCTCAGGTAATTTAGCATTGAATCATTGACTGCTCTTTGTTTGGACCAAAATGCCCTTGTTACTTTGGATCCATGAAGTTGATGAATTCATCATTTTGCCCCTTCACTTATTCATTCTTTACAGGATTATTTTTTATATTCAAATTGTAATGTGCATAGGAGTTAGGAGACCAAATTAAGATATTAACTACAAATTTTAAGAGCTTGTAGTTTGGAAAATGTTCTATAATCAATCATTTTGGTATGTTCAAGATAAAAATATATGTCTTGATCAAATGATTTAGATTTTAGATGATGCATAATTAAGGTTGCATTTATAGAGATGATAGAAATTGGCTTTCTTATGTTTCAACAAATATCACGAGCATGTGATTTTCAGTTTTCATAAAAAAAATTATGCTTTTGACTTTTAACAAATTGTTACTCTCAAGTTTTAACAAATTGACATTGCAATTGGGAGTAATATTTTCCGCCAATGGTATTATGCATGTTTATACCTCACGTTTGTCTCATAACTCTAGTTTGTATATGAATCTTAATCGTTTAGATCTCAAACATTAAGTGCGTTTGTTTTTAAAGTCTGAGTCTTAATTATTCAGATCTTAATCATTAATTGTGTGTTTTTCTAATTTATTTCGCAACCACTTAATGGGTCTGAATAGGTTTGTATGATTAAGATCTATAACAAAGACTTAATTTCATTAAAAAATGCTATCATTCATATTCATTATTAACTATCGCCACCGTCTACCATTATCAACTACCACCACCACCACCATCATCCTCAATCATAGCCGCCACAATTATCGACTATCCCCAACCATCATCCCCACCACTCCCACCACCATCATTCTCAACCACAATCAACACTCATCCATCTCAACTACTACAACTAACCATCCCATCACCATTAACAACCACAGCCGGCATTGCCCATCATTATAAATTACCACCAACCACCACCACCAGCCATTATTAACTATTACTCCCCGTCACCACCATCCTCAATCATAATCACAACCACTACCAAATTACCAATCACCACTAGCTACTACCCCAAACCACCACCATTAATCAAAACTACTACCGCCTCTTGTCGACATTCACAAGCACGGCCATTAGCCATCACCACCAAAAACTATCATATTTAAAAAAACTAATATGTATTTTATTGATAGAATATTATACTAATTACATTTGAATTTTATGTTTATTAATTTTTAAATAAAGATAAATTTTGTACATTTAGATGTTAAAAATCAAACAGTCTTAATCATTTAGTATTCAAATCTAAATACACATCTTAATGTGCAGATGTGTATTCAGATTCATATGTCTTAATCTTAATACACATCTTAATATTTAGATGTGTATTCAGATTCAGACGTCTTAATCTTTAAAAAAAATGAGGCCTTATACATTGATCGTCAATTTTGATATTATCAATTTCGTTGCATTATCAACTGCGTCCCAAAAAATCGAAAACAACTGCAAAAATCGAACCAATTCAAAATCGATAAAATATATACCATATTGATTTGGTTTAAATATGTAAGAAATCGACTTAGTTTGTTTGGTTTCCTTTTAATTAAGCAAAAATCGAGTTAAACCGTACCACTTATACCCCTAGATCCGGCTAACACTTAAACTTTATTACTTTTTTTTTTAATTTCAATTTATGTGTCATATTTTCTTATTTAGAAATAATCTAACTTTAAAATTCATAATCTACCCTCAAGGAGATGATTTATAGTCACACAAACATAATGACTTATTTTATATTACAAATTTAAAATAATTTTTTATTTCTTAAACTTTGTGCCGAGTCACACACCGCCAGATAAACTTGGACAAAGGGAGTATTATTTTTTAATACTAAAAAATTTCATAAAAGTACTATCCCATTTATTTAAAAATTCTTTTATTATACATAAGAGCAAGGAAGAAAAACAATAGAGAAGGAATAACAAGGTGAAAATTTGAATCCTCGTTGTTTACCCAGAAATTCGAGTAACAATTAAACTTATATTGTGGTTTTAAGGATACGTGATTTAATCCAATACCAATTGATAAACAAGGAATTAAATAGATAAATTAGAGAGTAAAGTAAATCAAACCAGTATGCAAGCCAAATCTTGACCTCGGCCTATGATAGTCTCGAGGTATGATAATAGGAGTAGCAAATTATAAAGCAACTCTGATGAACAGTAAATGAAATAGCAAGAAGGTAATGAGCATATAGTTTCTTATCAGTGAACAATGAATCTTACAAATGGATGGGATCCCCCTTTATATAATAGGGGAATCCTAAATAAGGTACACCTCTAATTATAGTAGGAAATCCTATTTGACAACTGTTTAACCGCCGAAGACCAATCCATTTCGAAATTCACGCCGTAATCTCCGGCCCGTTGCGGGTATCTCGCTCTTTCCATTACTGAATCATAACGGCATTATCTCGAAGCATTCCTTCTTCTGACCTTGGTAAGTGATATCGACCTCGACCTTGGAAAGGAACTTCGACCTCGATCTCGACGTCCTGGTCTTCCGATGTGGTATCATTTTTTCCATTGAAGAACGGAATCGAGTAGCCCCGATTTCCACCGTATACAGATAGTCCCCTCGTTTCTTAGAATAAATGATAAGAAATGACTTGAACCTCGATTTTCTGGAGACCCCGATAATGATGCCATCCCCGTGACATAAGCGATCAAGGTAACCGAAATGTCCCATCGGTACAGTTCCCCAAATCATTAATGACTGTCAGTGGGTGGTCGGCCACTAGCGCCACCGGAACGTTGCCGTGGATCTATAAATACTGGTTCTTTATTTGAATCAAAACTTTACTTCCATCTTCACCAAGTTTTTCTAAGTCTTTTTCTCTTTCCGTCTCTCTCTTTCACCATCCGTTGAGTCAATTTCGTTAGTATAAAAATCGAATTTTGCCTCTTTTCGCTTCATCTCATCTGAATCAATGGTGAAAACCTCCAAAATCATCCCACAAAAGGAGAAAGCTTCTTCTTCTTCCCGGCCGGCCGGTGACAAAACGCCGGTGGAACCGCTCCCTCACAAGTACGTTCCCGACCCTTGTATTTTAAAAATTGACTTCAAAGTCGAGAACCCACCATCGGTCCCTGGGCGATGTGAACACGTATTGAGGTATATTTGCTCGATAATGGCGAAATAGCTCGAAGTGATGAAGGAAGACTGCAACTGGGGGCCCGTGGTCGTGGTATAGATCCCCGCCCCCGAAGAAAGTATCACCACTCATGTGGAGGGGTTTCTAAGTGTTTACACTACCCCTTCACATTGGGTCCTCTTGACCCAATTATCATCGATTTTTGCAAGATGTACCAGGTTACCCTCGGCCAGGTGCATCCCTTGTTCTAGCGCATAGTGATTATGCTTCGCTTCTTCTCTCGTAAGGCCAAGGGGTTGGAATTCCTCAGCCACCTCATATGGTTGTATCAACCTCGAATTTATCGAGGATTAATCAAGCTTCAACATCGATCAACGAAGTTCTTTTCTGCAAGTATCGATGAGGACAAGGACCGAGGTTGGATGTGCCGGTTCATGCGGGTAAGGACTTGCGACCTCATCCCCGAGGAGAAACTGCCGTTCCCCGAGAAGTGGAATCCCGATCGTAAGTATTAGCCATTAATCTTCGTACTTTATTTTTTGCTTTCTGTAACACTTTCATTTGTTATGCAGCGGTTGCCTGGATGCCTCACGTGGTCCCCGACCTTGAAGACTGGGTTCGAAAGCTGGCTGCAACTTCCTCCCATGCCGAGTGTTGCTGGCGTGAGTTGGCAAGGGGCATCTGGGAGGCTAAAAATCATGGTAAGTTTATTCTGTATGCTTACGACGTCCTTTTATGAATTTCCTTTCACACATACTTGACTACCTTTTACGCAGGCCTCGGGGATGTTGCTGAATTGAGGTCGGCCCCGCCTAGGAAAGAGGTGGTTCTCAAACCGGCCAATGATAAGAAGAGGAGAAGGGACACACCTTCTGATACCCCGGAGCCTAAGAAGAGTAGGGCTCGTAAAGCGAAGGACGACTCTGCTTCTCTATCTGCCAGCATAGCCCAAAAGCTACTAGATGAAGATGAGGAGGGGGAGGACGCTGGTTGTGAGCTGGTGCCTCGAAAAAGGGGGAGCGTTGAAACTCTAAAATAGTTGGGTCGGTGATGGTCGAGGAGACTCATCTTCGGACCGAGGAGATCTCGGAAGGTACTCCGAGCAAAGTCCCCGAGCCATCGGGGTCAGAATTATTTCCTGCCGTGATGAACAGACGACGAGTGTGCCCGAAGGGTCCGGTAGTAGGGCTCTTCAAAAGGGGGAGAGTGCCCCAAGTGACTTGCTTGGGGCAATCACTATTGATGATTCACTGCCCGTCCCTGAATTTTCTGAAGGGCAATTTCGAGAGGCTCGATCTATGGAGACCCCCGATGCGGGAATGGCCCACGACGGGGAAGATATATTTCGTGGCTGCCTTGCGGGGGTCAATGATGTTTCCGACCTAGATGCGATGATAGTTTCTGACGAGGCCCATCGTATCCTGAACCAGGTAAACTTTATCCCCGTTATTACGTTTGCTTATATTTCCTTCTTGCTGATTTCTTTCCTTTCTCCATAGGCTGTGGTGCTTCATCGGGAAGCATTCTCCAAGTCTAGGCCGAGATGAACCGGTGTGAGGCCGATCTCAAGAAGCTTACTCAGGAGTGATATGCCTTCAAATGCCTCTATGTGAAGAAAGAAGACGAGATTAGGGACCTCCGAGCAGACTTTGCCTAGGCTCGTAAGGAAGAGGCCGAGCTAGATGAGTAGGTAACTATCCTTTTGAAAGAGTACGGTCTCGACTCAACTGTGGAGGCTAACACTTCAATATCTCAGTTGCAGCAAAAGGTGGAAAGAATCGAGCTGCTCCGAGGGGAAGTCGATCAGATCAAAGCCGACTGCAATCGGTGGAATGAGAAAATGGACCACCTTGCTGCGGAGAAAGAGGATGCCTTGGCCAAATTGTCATCGGCCGAGGTCTAACTTCGGGGCGTCAAAGAGAAAAGTTCAGCCCAGGCCAAAAGGATCAAGGAGTTTGAGGCCGAGCTTGCTGAGGCTAAGGCGGAGTTCGAGAAAATAAAGATCGCGGCTGATAAGTCCATAGACTTGTATGTGGCTGATGCCGAGGCTACTCAGTCGCAGCTAAGGGAGGCTTCCGATCGAGAGCGAGGTTTTTACCTCTCTAAAGAGATAGCTCAAGCTAAGGTGCTTGAAGTTGATGCCAGGTTGCTTGTCCCCTCCGATGATGATGACGACGATGAGGGAAGCCAAGGCGGATCCGACAACGACGAGGGGCCCGAAGGAGGAACTTCCCCCGAGGGAGAAACCAGCCCCAGGCATAGTTAAGATTTTATTTTTCCTTTCCTTTTTTGTAATACATCTGTCGGTCTCTTGTACATATCCCTCTTCATCAATATATAAAAGAAAGTTTCTCTTTAATGCCTTCCCGATCTTTATAAACATATTTTTTTGCTTTGTAAAATTTTTAGCACAATCTTATGCTTTGAACAGTGTGTTCGAGACTTTGATCTTGGGTGGCTTCCTCAAAGTCACCACAGTCGAGTTCGAATAAGGTTTGAACTTGAGGCATAGGCCCTTTAGGTTTTGTTTCGGATATGGTAAGTCCCCGAGCCATAGTCAAGTTATTCTTTATTTGGGCTCGAGATAGTCGAACCCTTGGGTTCGAATGGAGTGAGAATAAGATCTCGAACTCTAAGTGTATTGGCCCTTAGGCTCTTTAGATCGGGTCGATATGGCCTCTAAAAGATGGCTATTATTCCCCTTTTTCAGCTTAAAATACTTAGTGAAAATTTCTTTATTCCTTAGCATGTATTTATTACCCACTGGGTTTTTTGAGGGTTCGATGTCGATTAAAACCCCTCTGCTTTTTGTGCCTTAGCACATTAGTATTAAGATAATTTGATAACTCTTAAGTTTTTTTTTCTTCTGAGGGCTGATTTTATCGAAGCCCTTTTGATTATTTGCCGAGGGTAGCCTTTTTTTTCTAATCGGTTTTTTAAAGAATTTGAATGCCTATTGTTATCGCGGTATTCGGACGTCTCCGAGCCGCATTAATTTGGCCATAGACTTTGGGTATGCCTCTTGGGCTTATTTCCCAATAACACTTCGAACTTGTTCAAAGTGTTAGTCCCCGAGAATGATGGCCTTAGCCTATAGATCGAGGGTGCCTCTTTGAGGTCTTATGAATTCGAGTTTAGATAACTTGAATATGTCGATCGTCGATGGCAGTCCCCGAGTGTTTGAGGTATATTTGCGCTTGGCCCTTGAGCCATTTCTCACAAAATCATAAGTACGGAGTTCGTATGGTAGAAAGTTTTCTTTGAGACACAAAATGTTTGATATAGAAAGAATGCTTCTTGAAATAATTTATACATGCGTAATGTTTTGTCATCGGGGCTTGACTAATCTATATGGACACGGTTCATTCGACCGTTTGGCCCATTACAAAGTTTCCCTATCGAGAACCTTTGACATGAAGTATTTTCCTCGAAAATATAACCTCTAAGGGTGATGCCCCCATTTATTCGAGGTTGATGGAAAAGAAGCCTTGGATACTGTTGAATTTTCTTCAGGTAGCACATAATTGTTGCTTCGTTAAAAACCGTCGCCGGAAAAACCCATTTGGGATAAAAACCGATCTAAGGAAAAAAGAGTGCAACACATGCTTTAAAACCTAAGGTCCTCGTGTTGAAGAGTTTCTCGACGTCTTCGATCGAACACCTGCAATAAGTTAGTACCAAATACAAACGGAAAGGGTGAAAGTCATAACTTAGCAATAATACCGTTTGAGGAGTGATACATTCCAATTGTTTGGCAACTGTTCGCCCTCCATTGTGCCAAGTTTGTAAGATCCCTTTCCGATGATACCTAGGACTCAATATGGTCCTTCCCTATTTGGGCCTAGTTTCCCTTCGTTTGGGTCTCGAGTGTTGAGGGTGACTTTTCTCAGAACTAAGTCCCCGATTCCAAAGTGGCGAAGGTTGGTTCTTCTATTATAATATCTCTCGATTCTTTGCTTTTGTGCAGCCACCACAGCTTCTCGTTTTTCATCCAATATCTCGAGGCTAGTATTCAAAGCCTCGTGATTTAATTCTTCCGTTGTATGTCGAAATCTGGCACTAGGTTCCTCGATTTCGACCGGAATCAAGGCCTCGGAGCCATATACTAAGAAGAACGGGGTTGCTCCCGTACTGGACTTCGATGTTGTTCGATATGCCCAAAGGACTTCAGGTAACATTTCTCTCCACTTACCCTTGGTGTCGTTGAACCTTTTCTTTAGGTTTAGAATGATAGTCTTGTTCGTTGATTCGGCGTGTCCGTTCCCACTAGGATGATACGACGTTGATAATATCCTTTTTATTTTGTGATCCTCGAGGAATTTCGTTACCTTGCTGCCGATAAATTGTTTTCCATTATCACACACTATTTCGGCGGGTATCCCAAATCAACACACGATGTGATCCCAGATGAAGTCTATAACCTTTTTTTTCTCTTACTTTCTAGAATGCCCGTTCTTCAACCCATTTAGAGAAATAGTCAGACATAAATAAAATGAACTTAGCTTTACCTGGGGCCGTTGGCAGAGGGCCGACAATATCCTTCCCCCATTTCATGAATGGCCACGGGGATAGGACTGAATGAAGTTGCTCTCCGGGCTGATGGATCATCGGTGCAAACCTTTGACATTTATCACATTTCCGAAAAAACTCGTTAGTGTCTTTTTCCATGCTATCCTAGTAGTGTCTTGCTCTAATGATTTTGTGAATCAACGATTCGGCGCCGGAGTGGATCCCACAAGTGCCTTCATGGACCTGTCGTAAAACATATCGGTGTCTCTTGGTCCTAAACATAACGCCAATGGTCCATCGAATGTCCTTCTGTATAATGTTCCATCTTCATCCAATGTGAATCGAGCAGCTTTTGTTCGTAGGGCCCTCGACTCTTTAGGGTCCGATGGGAGCTTTCCGTTCTTCAAGTATTCAATATATTTATTCCTCCAATCCCAGGTCAAGCTTGTAGAGTTTATCTCGGTATGACCTTCCTCGATCACAGATCTCGAGAGTTAAATGACAGTCCCCGAGCTGATCTCATCTTCCTCGACTGATGACCCCAGATTTGCAAGTGCATCGGCCTCAGTGTTTTGTTCTCCAGGTACATGCTGTAAAGTCCATTCCCTGAAACGGTGCAAAGTTACCTGCAGCTTGTCCAAATACCTTTGTATTCTATCCTCTCGAACTTCGAAGGTTTTCTTTACTTGGTTCACCACCAGTAAAGAGTCACACTTGGCTTCAATGACTTCTGCTCCCATGCTTTTAGCTAGCTCGAGACCTGCAATCATGGCCTCGCTCGGCCTCATTGTTAGTCAACCTAGAAGTTTTGATAGACTGCCTAATAATGCTACCCGTGGGAGGCTTCAAAATGATGCCTAACCCGGACCCCTTCACATTCGAAGCGCCGTCTGTGAAAAGGGTCCACACCCCCGATGATATGCCTGATTTTAACGAAAGTTCTTTTTCAACTTCGGGTACGAGGGTTGGCGTGAAATCAGCCACGAAGTCCGCCAAAATTTGAGATTTGATGGCCGTTCGGGGTTGATACTCGATATCGTACCCACTGAGTTCGATGGCCCATTTGGCCAATCGGCCAAATAGTTCGGGATTGTGCAAAATATTACGATGTGGATAAGTGGTCAACACACATATGGGGTGACACTGAAAGTATGGTTTTAACTTTCTAGAAACGCATATGAGTGCAAGTGCCAATTTCTCTAAGTGTGGATATCTAGTTTATGCTTCCCCTAAGGTCCGACTCACATAATAAATGGGAAATTGTGTACCTTGCTCTTCTCGAACCAGGACACCACTCACCGCAATTTCCGACACTGCCAAATACAAGTAAAGTTTCTCATTTGCCTTTGGAGTGTGAAGCAGTGGAGGGCTCGACAGGTATCGCTTTAATTCCTCTAATGCCTCCTGGAATTCCGGGATCCAGGAGAAATAGTTCTTCTTTTTTAGTAGAGAGAAAAGCTTATGCTTCGATCCGATGACCTCGAGATGAATCGGCCTAAAGCAGCTATCCGTCCAGTCAGCCTCTGCACGGCTTTTACACTATCCACGACGGTGATGTCTTCAATGGCCTTGATTTTATCGGGATTGATCTCGATCCCCCGATTCGACACCATGAATCCCAGGAATTTGCCCGAACCGACCCCGAAAGCACATTTCTCGGGGTTGAGTTTCATGTTATATTTCCTTAAAATCTCGAACATTTCCTGCAAATGAGCCAAATGGTCCTCTGTGTGCAGGGACTTAACTAGCATGTCCATAAATATAAACTTCCATTGACTTACCTATTTGTTCTTCGAACATCTTATTTACTAGGCGTTGGTAAGTAGCTCCTGTATTTTTTAGCCCGAAGGGCATTACATTATAACAATATGTTCCATATTTGGTGATAAATGAAGTCTTTTCCTGGTCTTCCGGGTTCATTTGAATTTGATTGTACCCGGAATAGGCATCGAGAAAGGTAAGGATCTCGTGGCCACCCGTGGCGTCAATCATGCGATCGATGTTAGGCAGTGGAAAAGAATCTTTGGGGCAATCCTTGTTTAAATCTTTATAATCTACACACATTCTAAGTTTGTTCCCTTTTTTAGGGACTACGACTATATTGGCTAACCATTCGGGATATTTTACCTCCCGAATGGACCTTATTTTGAGAAGTTTCATTACCTCGTCCTTTATGAAAGCGTGCTTTACCTCGGACTGGGGTCTTCTCTTCTGCTTCACCGGTTTGAACCTAGGGTCCAGGCTTAGTTGATGCATCATTATCTCTGGGGGGATCCCTGTCATGTCTAAATAGGACCAAGAAAAACAATCCATGTTATCAATAAGAAATTGAATAAGCTTTTTCTTGAGTTCGGGGGTTAACCCCATTCCCAGGTATACCTTTCGCTCGGGCAGGTACTCGATCAATATAACCTGTTCCAACTCTTCGATCCTTGATTTGGTGGCATTGGAGTCTTCGGGAACAATAAAGGTTTGAGGGGTCAGAAGATCCTCCTATTCATCTTCTTCTATCTCCTGCTTTCCCGATTCGGTCGAGGCTGGTGGCTGTGATTGCTATTTGGTTTCCCGTTTACCTTTGATGCTCGACCTTTCCGATGTTGATAACATCGATACCGGTATTACCTCTTCGACCACAAACATTTCCTTTGCAGCATGCTGCTCCCCGTACACTGTTTTTACACTGTCCGACGTCGGGAATTTTATCATTTGGTGGAGAGTCGAAGGGACTGCCCTCATATTGTGGATCCAAGGCCTTCCGAGTAGGGCATTGTACCTCATGTCGCCCTCGATCACGTGGAACATGGTATCTTGAATGGTTCCAGCCACGTTCACCGGTAGAGTAATCTCCCCTTTAGTTGTTTCACTGGCCGTGTTGAAGCCGTTTAAGACCCGAGCTGCGGGCACGATTTGATCTTGTAGGCCGAGTTGCTCCACAACCCTCGGTCGGATGATATTCGCCGAGCTACCTGGATCCACTAAAACACGCTTAACTTGAACTTTATTTAATAAGATAGAAATTACCAGAGCTTCGTTGTGTGGCTGAGAAATGCCTTCTGTTTCTTCGTCGTTGAATGACAAGGAGCCTTCGGGCACATAATCTCGGGTTCGTTTTTCCCTAGTGATTGACACCTTAGTGCATTTGAATATGGGTCCCTGATCACACCCAACTATGCCTTATAAAAAGGACAATGCGGTCGTTGCAAATATAATCCGGTTTACAAGTCCGGAGTCGAATCCCACAGAGAACTAAGGTTTAGCTACAGCTGTTCACTATCACCAAGAAGACAAGCTTGAACAATTCCTAACTTATAGATATTAAGATTCTTGTGTTTAACTAATTAACTAACAAATTAAAATAGTAAATTAACAACTAACGATATTGAGGGTTATAGAAAAGATTAAGGAGGTCTAGAGTTATGATTTCCCCAATTGTCGGAATCCTTCCCGCTATGTCTTCTATAATTTCACCTAAGTATTCTCTACCGATCATGAGCACTCTTATTACCGTAAATCTCTCCCGAGTAATTATGATAATTTACTAGACGCACTCTCCCGAGCTACGCTAGCTGGCTTTTAATACAGCTCACTTCAGATCGCACCCAAGGCTTCGTTATCCCTAGTCCCGCCTTTAAACCCTCGGTTATTGATCCCTCATATACTTTGGGAGTGGTGTTGTTTAACAATTACCTAAATATGCACTCTCTCCCGAGTTATGCATACTAAATAGGCACAGCTAATTGAGAGCTCTTCAATCAACCGGAATATAAACGTAGTTGAACAAATAGAGAAAAGCTATGGCTCAATTATATAAAAACATAACAAGAATTTATCCTACAAAAGGTTCTATCAAAACTCTAGATAACAAATTAGCTCTTCATAATAGTATGTAAAACTACAATACTAAAAGTCATAACCAACAATGAAAAATAGGAAGAGGAAGAAAAAAAACTCGTAGAAGAATTCTCCGCCTTGCTCCCAATGTGTTCTTGCCTCCTTAGGTCGAATCTATGTCTCAAAATATGTCCCCTCCCCTTTCTTGGCCGGCTTCCTTGGTTTAATATAGGGTTTAGGGCTTAAAATCCCGTGTTTTGCACATAAGTCCCTGAAATTTCCGCCTCCTGCCGCGCTTCTTGCCGCGGTCGCGGTGGAACCGCGGCCAAACATGCCCTCTGATTCTTCAGTTGTCCGCGACCATCTTCTACCGCGGTCGCCGTTGCCGGGGAACTAACGGTGTAGTTGTAGGTGTACATATTGCTAGGTTTCAAGTTTGAACTTTTATTTTATTA
>NW_017671472.1:230943-271034 GCF_001879085.1 Nicotiana attenuata | reverse complement strand
TGAAACGTATATGGTTTTAACTTTCTAGAAACGCATATGAGTGCAAGTGCCAATTTCTCTAAGTGTGGATATCTAGTTTATCTTCCCCTAAGGTCGACTCACATAATAAATGGGAAATTGTGTACCTTGCTCTTCTCGAACCAGGACACCATCACCGCAATTTCCGACACTGCCAAATAAAGTAAGTTTCTCATTTGCCTTGGAGTGTGAAGCAGTGGAGGGCTCGACAGGTATCGCTTTTAATTCCTCTAATGCCTCCTGGAATTCCGGGATCAGGAGAATAGTTCTTCTTTTTTAAGTAGAGAGAAAAGCTTATGCTTCGATCGATGACCTCGAGATGAATCGGCTAAAGCAGCTATCCGTCAGTCAGCCTCTGCACGGCTTTTTACACTATCCACGACGGTGATGTCTTCAATGGCCTTGATTTTATCGGGATTGTCTCGATCCCCGATTCGACCACCATGAATCCCAGGAATTTGCCCGAACCGACCCCGAAAGCACATTTCTCGGGGTTGAGTTTCAGTTATATTTCCTTAAAATCTCGAACATTTCTGCAAATGAGCCAAATGGTCCTCTGTGGTGCAGGGACTTAACTAGCATGTCATAAATATAAACTTCCATTGACTTACCTATTTGTTCTTCGAACATCTTATTTACTAGGCGTTGGTAAGTAGCTCCTGTATTTTTAGCCCGAAGGGCATTACATTATAACAATATGTTTCCATATTTGGTGATAATGAAGTCTTTTCCTGGTCTTCCGGGTTCATTTGAATTTGATTGTACCCGGAATATGCATCGAGAAAGGTAAGGATCTCGTGGCCACCCGTGGCGTCAATCAATTGCGATCGATGTTAGGCAGTGGAAAAGAATCTTTGGGGCAATCCTTGTTTAAATCTTTATAATCTACACACATTCTAAGTTTGTTCCCTTTTTTAGGGACTACGACTATATTGGCTAACCATTCGGGATATTTTTACTCCCGAATGGACCTTATTTGAGAAGTTTCATATTACCTCGTCCTTTATGAAAGCGTGCTTTACCTCGGACTGGGGTCTTCTCTTCTGCTTCACCGGTTTGAACCTAGGGTCCAGGCTTAGTTGATCATCATTATCTCTGGGGGGATCCCTGTCATGTCTAAATAGGACCAAGAAAAACAATCCATGTTATCAATAAGAAATTGAATAAGCTTTTTCTTAGAGTTCGGGGGTTAACCCATTCCCAGGTATACCTTTTCGCTCGGGCAGGTACTCGATCAATATATAACTGTTCAACTCTTCGATCCTTGATTTGGTGGCATTGGAGTCTTCGGGAACAATAAAGGTTTGAGGGGTAGAAGATCTCCTTATTCATCTTCTTCTATTCCTGCTTTCCCGATTCGGTCGAGGCTGTGGTGGCTGTGATTGCTATTTTGGTTTCCCGTTTACCTTTGATGCTCGACCTTTCGATGTTGATTAACATCGATACCGGTATTACCTCTTCGACCACAAAACATTTCCTTTTGCAGCATGCTGCTCCCCGTACACTGTTTTTACACTGTCCCGACGTCGGGAATTTTATCATTTGGTGGAGAGTCGAAGGGACTGCCCTCATATTGTGGATCCAAGGCCTTCCGAGTAGAGGCATTGTACCTCATTGTCGCCCTCGACCACGTGGAACAATGGTATCTTGAATGGTTCCAGCACAGTTTCACCGGTAGAGTAATCTCCCCTTTAGTTGTTTCACTGGCCGTGGTTGAAGCCGTTTAAGACCCGAGCTGCGGGGCACGATTTGATCTTGTAGGCCGAGTTGCTCACAACCCTCGGTCGGATGATATTCGCCGAGCTACCTGGATCCACTAAAAACACGCTTAACTTGAACTTTATTTAATAAAGATAGAAATTACCAAGAGCTTCGTTTGTGTGGCTGAGAAATGCCTTCTGTTTCTTCGTCGTTGGAATGACAAGGAGCCTTCGGGCACATAATCTCTCGGGTTTCGTTTTTCCCTAGTGATTGACACCTTAGTGCATTTGAATATGGGTCCTGATCACACCAACTATGCTTATAAAAAGGACAATGCGGTCGTTGCAAATATAATCCGGTTTTACAAGTCCGGAGTCGAATCCCACAGAGAACTAAAGGTTTAGCTACAGCTGTTCACTATCACCCAAAGAAGACAAGCTTGAACAATTCCTAACTTATAGATATTAAGATTCTTGTGTTTAACTAATTAACTAACAAATTAAAATAGTAAATTAACAACTAACGATATTGAGGTTATAGAAAAGATTAAGGAGGTCTAGAGTATATGATTTCCCCCAATTGTCGGAATCCTTCCCGCTAATGTTTCTATAATTTTCACCTAAGTATTCTCTACCGATCATGAGCACTCTTATTACCGCTAAATCTCTCCCGAGTAATTATGATAATTTACTAGACGCACTCTCCCGAGCTACGCTAGCTGGCTTTTAATACAGCTCACTTCAGATCGCAACCCAAAGGCTTTCGTTATCCCTAGTCCCGCCTTTTAAACCCTCGTTATTGATCCCTCATATACTTTTGGGAGTGGTGTTGTTTAACATTACTAAATATGCACTCTCTTCCCGAGTTATGCATACTAAAATAGGCACAGCTAATTGAGAGCTCTTCAATCAACGGAATATAAACGTAGTTTGAACAAATAGAGAAAAGCATATGGCTCAATTATAAAAAAACATAACAAGAATTTATCCTACAAAAAGGTTTATCAAAAACTCTAGATAACAAATTAGCTCTTCATAATAGTATGTAAAACTACAATACTAAAAGTCATAACCAACAAATGAAAAATAGGAAGAGGAAGAAAAAAAACTCGTAGAAAGATTCTCCCGCCTTGCTCCCAATGTGTTCTTGCTCCTTAGGTCGAAATCTATGTCCCTAGCGTGGTGTGTGTTCCTCCACGTGAATTTCTCCTCCAAAATATGTTCGATCCCCTCAAGTGGCGTCCTCCCGTGTATATATACCAAGTAGGGTTAGGCCCAAACAATTATACCTTCTCCAATGTGAAAAAGGACACTTTTTCCGGGTCAGACGCGCGACTTCGCGCGGTCTTCGCGCACCTTTCTGCCTCAGTCTTTTTAGCACGCGAACTTTGCGCGGACTTGCGCGTTCTTCGCGCGTTTTCACCCTGTTCCATTCCGAATTTGGAAAAACGTAAAATATGAAAGTTGTAGCCTTTGAATTAGCTTTCAACCATATATTGTGGATCCCAAATGGAGTTCTGAGCAAAAATTATGTCTATTTTACTAGACAGTGCATAATGCCTCCTCAAGATCTTCGTTCGTACTTAATATCAAATTTGACCCCCGAACACGAATCGCTTAATTCATTGAGCTTTTACTCAGACTTCAAAGCTTCAAATCACTTAAATTCATTCCATATCATCTATATAGCTCGGAATCACACCTACAAGGCATAAAACATACAATTAGTGCAAAACACTAGCGATTAAAGCGAAAACTCAACTAAAGTGCAGTAAATTAGAGTGTAATAAGCGACTAAAATATGCAATTATAGCCTATCATCAGTCTCGATGGAACATCGACCCCACCGACGATCATATGAATAACATGTTGGGGTTCCTCCTGTTCATTATTCCTGTTGGCGTCCCTTTCTCTGAAATGATTCTTAGCTCGATCGCTGAGGAATTCTCAAAGGTGGCCCTCATTGAATAGACGGGCTACCTCCTCCCTCAGTTGCCTGCAATCCTCGTTTTATGACCATGCGTGCCATGATACTTGCACATCAAATTTGGGTTTCTTTGGGAAGGATCGCTCTGTATGGGTCTAGGCCACCTAGTATCTTTGATCCTTCCGATTGCTGATACAATGCCCGATGCATCGATGCTAAAGTTATACTCCGATAATCGAGGTACCTCTACGGGATCGGCATGCTTATCAAAACCACTTTTGCTCATAAGTCCTCGAGAACTCTGTCCTCGACCGCTTCTTCGATCATTCCGGGAGGGATTGCGTCCTCAACCATTGTTCATTTGATCTACGGTATATGGTTGATATCGTTCTTATTTGACCTTGGGTCCCTGTCGACGTCCCTCAGGGTTTTAACTGCCAACCTGTTTGGATGTACTGAACTGGAAGGGGCTCCTAATTGGTCGTCCTCGACCCTAATCTTCGATTGATGTCGATTGTGCATCTTCCCAAGTTACAGCTGGATACTCGACCAAATTTTGTTTCAACTGTCGTGATGCTATCGAACTCCGCTTGTTCAACCCTTTGGTGAAAGCTTGAACGGCCCAATCATCTGTGACCGGCGGCAACTCATGCGTTCCATTTGAAATCGAGATACGAATTCCCTCAGGATTTCGTTATCACTTTGTCTTATCTTAAAAACGTCCGATTTTCTTGTTGCGACCTTTATGGCCCGACATGTGCCTACACGAAAGAATCTACTAACATGGCAAATGAGTCGATGGAATTTGGTGGCAGGTTGTGATACCAAATCATTGCTCCCTTTGACAAAGTTTCCCCAATTTTTTCAACAAAACGGACTCGATCTCATCATCTTCCAAGTCATTTCCCTTTATTCCGCACATGTACTAAGTAATGTGTTCATTAGGATCGGTGGTCCCGTTGTATTTAGGTATATCCGGCATACGGAACTTCTTAGGAATGGGCTTCGGAGCCGCACTCTGAGGAAAAAGCTTCTGCACGAACTTTTTCGAATCCAAACCCTTTAGGATCAGGGGTGCCCCCGGTATCTGATCAACTCGGGAGTTGTATGTTTCCACTTTTTTATCATTATCTTCGATTTTCTTCTCTCCCGACTCAATTCTTTTGGTAAGCTCCTCGAGCATTTTTATTATTGCAGGATCAGTCCCTGATTCGTTACCATTCGACCTTTCTGGCACTGGCTCGATTTGGCAAGTGATTCCTGGCTCGACCACACCTGGAGTCCTATGTTGATTTTGCAATTGAGCAATAGCGGCCTGCTAATCCTGTAGCATCTCGAATATTACCTGGAGGCTAACTCCTCCGTCTTCTCTGCCCTGTGTACCTTCGCCACCAGATCGGCCTCCCTGCGTACACTCCCTTCGGGGTCCGCGCCTAGGTCCGCTTTTAGAGCAACGTGCGAACTGATATCGACTGGATCGGCGACCGGTGCTCCTCCGAGATTAGCCAGTTTCACCTCGGCTCCTGGAGCAATTACATTGTCGTTTTCCCCGTAAAATTCGAGACCGTCATCGCCATGTATAGGTGCGTTTTGTGAGTTTGACATGCTTTAACTTGAGAACAAAAATACTTGACAAGAACAAATGTGAAAATAACGTGTGTTATCAAAATCAGCACTGAAACAATCACTATTATCCTTAGCCCCACGGCGGACCGCAATCTGTTTACCCAGAAATTCGAGTAGCAATTAAACTTATATTGTGGTTTTAAGGATACGTGATTTAATCCAATACTAATTGATAAACAAGAAATTAAATAAATAAACTAGAGAGTAAAGTAAATCAAACACAGTATGCAAGCCAAATCTTGACCTCGACCTATGATAGTCCCGAGATATGATTATAGGAGTAGCAAATTATAAAGCAACTGTAAGGCCCCGTGAGAATTTTTACTCAAAAACCCGAGATCTCGTAGTGCCAAGTTAGGAATATGTGTTAGAAATTCGTAAAATTCGGACCCTTTGGATTGATCTGTGCATTAAAGTTAAGGAATAATGTTTTTCAGAAGAGTGTGTTTCTGCGGTCCATTATGCGGTCGCACAATAGCTATGCGGACCGCATAGTCGCCGCAGAGTGAGGCAGTTTGATGGTTAATTTTGAGGTCAACTATGCGGCCAATTATGCGATCGCATAATCAATATGCGGGCCGCATAGTCATCGCATAATCTCCTTGGAATTTTCCGAGGGCCAGTTCTGCGGTGCGTTATGCGACCGCAGAACAGGTATACGGACCGCATTCTTGTCGCATACCCGGGACGGGCAGTTTGTTCAGGTTTCGGGGGCCATTTTTGCGGGCCGCATGTCAATTATGCGATCGCATATGCGATCGCGGATTTGTGTCGGGGCTCCTAAATTCTAATTTTCTTACCCGACCCCATGTCGATATATTATATGCTACCCTTCATTTTAGGCCTATTTTGGGATGCATTTAGAGAGAGAGAGGGGGTCCTAGAGGGAGAAGGGGTTCTTCATCAACATTCCTCCTAAGATCTTGCTTAAACCTTGAAGATTTGTCAAGAAAGGCACCTAGGTCTTCTTCCTAAAGGGTAAGGTTCTATAACCCAAGCTCTTAATTACTAGATATAACTAGGATAGACCATTAGAAGGGTAATCCATGAGGATGGGAGCGGATATCTTGCATGAATGAGTTCTTAAAGTATTTGGTGAGGCCTTGAGCTAAGGATGGGATGAGGGATGGTAGGATCTTTCACAAAAAGGTTTTAAAAGCATAACGCACGCTTAGTGTTTGAAAATATGCTCGAATGATCTAGAACTATGATCACCTCTCTAATTTGTGGTTCGATTTGTCATGTTCCTAAGAGATTGATGTTGCTAAGAGTCTCGGAGATAGTAGGACTTAAGGAAAGCTCAATCGAGGTATGTAGGCTAAACTTTCTTTCTCGGAAGTGAATTCCATATTGTTTTTGTAAGTTTAAGTGTGGTTTGTCTACCAAAGTGGTATAGCCTTGAGTCACTTTTTAAAGGAAGGTTAGTATACTAATTGGGTGAGAAGAATTCGATCTGTTTAATGCTCCTAGCTGCTCTTATGTGTACTAATTGCCTTGATTGAATGTGTCTATTTGTTGATAAACTGTAAAGATATTTGGAAATGAATCGAATGAGAAGATGTGAAATAAATTATGAAATAAGCCTCGACCCAACTGTTAGGAACTAACTTCAAAAAAAATATAGAATGGCCTAAAGGTCTTGTGCCCGAACTATGCTCGTAAGTGGCTGTTCTAGAAATTACTTTGTCTTATAAATACATTCAATGTAATGCTAGTCCTTACACATTCTGATGTTGAAATTGTACAATTGTCATGATGGGAAAAGAATAATTCAAGGATAATTGAGGTGATTGCTTGCTTATAACTCCAATGTGTATTTCAATTGTTGGTTGGCATGTCTCTCTTTGGGAAGAATCCCTTGTGTTTGATGTTTTCATTACTAATGAACTCGAAAATATATGATTCCCGGAATATTTGGTACATTGATATCGGTTGATGATCCTTGGAAATAAAGGAGATGAAAATGTGGAAAACTAAAAATGCGGCCTTCGTGCCATGAAAAAGATGAACCTTGTGAAAGGCCCAAAGGGCCAAAGAAATACTGTTATCGAGAGAGATTGAGAACATTAATAAAAACTATAAAATGTAAAAGATATTGAGGTAAGCATAGTTGTATTATGCTATATTTGTATACTTGTATTTATACTACAATTGTGTGCAATATCCAATCAAATCAAAAATATTTTTGGGAGTATCATTAGCAAAACCGAGGAAGGGTGGGTCATAAGGCTCATACCTGAAACTACACGAGCTGGTGTAAGGGTGGATCGTGGTTATTCCCCTTAATTGGGATGAACTTGGTAACATTGGTAAATTGGTAACGCCAACCCACACGACATATGTGGGAAGGCAGCTTTGCCGATCGGGTCGTGATCGGACGCCATGCCGCACACATGGTGGCATTGTGCTGGGAATCAAAACTAGAAATTCAAAACTGAAAATTGTGATTGTGGTACATGTCTCCAAAGGGACGACCTAGTCGATCGGGTCGTGATCGGACTCCGTGCTAACAAAGACGGTGGTATAACTCATATCGGTGTTAATGATCTCCCAACCAAAAATTATATATTATTTTCGTAAACTAGAAGACTTATATGTTTCAAATTGGATGCTTGTATGTTGTAGGTTTTGGCTTACTGTTTCATGGTTTCTTGCTTGTATGGTTATTCTATTCTGAAAGAGGACTTTTAGCCTTACATACTAGTGCTATTCGACGGTGCTAACGCCCCTTTTGCCGGGGGCGCTGTATCGTTTAATGATACAGGTGGTTCCACAGCGAGCGACATCGGCCAGTGATAGCGGTATTCTCTTCCCAGCAGACTTGGTGAGCCCCACTCCATCCCGGGGTCATGTCATGTATCTCCTCATCACGTTTTGAGGTATAGCTGGAGTCTTGTTGCCGACATTTCCCTATTACTCTTTTATTGTATTAAGAGGCTCCGTAGACTGTTTGTGGGTGATGGTTGATGTTGGGAGTCAAGACTAGAAATGTTAGTATTTGATAAGCATGCTTTTCATTAAGCTTGTAAACTTGTAATATTTTGAAAACTATGAATGAAGTCATTATCGAAAATGAAGTGAAAAAGTTGCTAATGGAAGATTGCCTAGTATTTTGATAAAATGGGATAACATTCCCTCTTTATTCATGAACTAGTATGGGTAGAATGAAATCTAACAGGCTTGCTCAGTCGGGTTTACTCGGTTGAGCGCCGGTCACGTTCCAAGATTTTGGGGCGTGACAGCAACTCTGATGAACAGTAAATGAAATAGCAAGAAAGCAATGAGCATATATTTTCTTATCGGTGAACAATGAATCTTACAAATGGATGGGATCCCCCTTTATATAATAGGGGAGTCCTAAATAAGGTACACTTCTAATTATAGTAGAAAATCCTATTTGAAAACTGTTTAACCGCCAAAGACCAATTCATTCCGAAATTCACGCCGTGATCTCCGACCCGTTGCGGGTATCTCGCTCTTTCCGTTACTGAATCATAACGACATCATCTTGAAGCATGCTTTCTTCTGACCTCGGTAAGTGATATCGACCTCGATCTTGGAAAAGAACTTCAACCCCGAGCTCGACGTCCTGATCTTCCAACGTGGTATCATTTTTTCCATCGAAGAACGAAATCGGGTAGCCTTGATATCCACCGTATACACTCGCCAATAACGTAAAAGTACATGTAGCCAATTAATTGAACTACTAAGGTTTTGAATGCAATATCCCATTTGTTAACATTATTATTAATTTTTAATAAATAATGTTTTTGAATATTCCAACTCTCCAACCTAACGCTGAAATCGACGAAAGTGTTTTTTTCAAGAAACTAATTCATTTTACTGGAATTTTTCCATGATACGGTTTATAAAACTGAAGAATACATGTCTATCCCAAAAAGTGAATAAAATCATTAGAGTTTTAAAATTGAAATACGTGAGACAAAAGAAGTGGATTATCATACTTCTAATCTTAGAATTTACTCCTAAGTAAAAGAACGGATTATTGTACTCAAATCGCTCTTTTGTTTACAAGTCAATTTTCATGATAATAATAATACGTCAAAACTAAGGATGTTGATTGCTAAATAGGATGTGGTCCAACATTTTGTCATATATTAATGGCTTTCATGAAATTGCAAAAAAAGAAACTATCAACTCGGCAATGTTCGAGTCAAATATTTTTTGCTCCATCTTTTCCTAACAAAAAAAGTACTACCTTCTTCCTGTGTTTCATACAAGTTTATGTGAATTTAATAATTTTTGTTCAAACCCTATATATGTATTACAAAAAAATTCACTAAATATACATAAATATTTAATTATAAACTCACAATTATTATGTATTAATTGAACATTTTGTAGAAATTCAGAAATTTTAAATTCTGAATTTATCTTTGAGTTCCTCCATAGGTAAGATTGTGATGAGGGTCAGCATTGTTTAGTAGTATGTGCAAGTCTTGCAAAGAGATAACAAAATATATTGTTGACAAGATCTCTTGCTTGTTGGAAGCATGTATTATTGAATCAGCAAGAAATACAAAACAACAACCATACTACTCATTCATTTACCTTCTTTTAGATATATATAATTATACAAGTCAGATTTTAATTTATTAGTAATATATAGGTCGGATTCCTTGCTTTCTTAGGATTCTTTTGTCATCACATAATAAGACCATTTCAAGATATTAAATAATTGGAAAAGTTGCATGACCCTGTCCAACAAAATGAAAGCATTGGCTAATTGATTAGTGATATTATTAGCTTTTATTTATATTTGAAAAATCTTTTATACTCTTCTTGACATGGATATTAGATTATCACAGACGTGTCCTCCACATGCTGACAATCACAAAATTATCCATTAATGGAGACAATAAGCAGCTGGTGATTTAATTATTGAGATGACATGTATACTATTTTTGCAATTACGTTTGAACATAACAGAAAATAATTTAGTTTAATCTGATGATTACCTCCCATATTAGAATTTGATGCTCTTTACCAAACTTATATTTTCATGTCTAAAAATTTCAGGTATTCGTATTCATTAATCTGTAATAGATAATGGATATTCCCTTCGATATTCCAACTCTTACAGCTTGTTTGGATGGTTGTTACATATTATTTTATAATGTATAGTATCGTATTGTATTGTACTGTATCGTTTGATGAATACAATGTTTGGATAGATTGTATCATTTGTCATTGTTTCATGATATTACGCACCAGTAATATGAAGAATAAACTTGCAATATTGATCACGCTCAACTGAGTCTCGCAAAAGACTACGCGGGCGTTGCAAATATAATCTGAGTATTTATGCCCAGAGTCGAACCCACATGGACTTAACCTATCAATTACTTTTGTTGGACTTAATAAATTCTATAGAATCAACTTCCCCAAACGTTGTAAATAACAGTTGATGGTAATTCTAACAACTAAAACTGAAAGTAAATAAACAGCTAAAAATTAACTATGCTTGATTTGTAAACAATTGGAATAGGTCTAAGGTAATGGTTTCCCCCGTTGTTGATTTCCTTGGTTGTATGTTTCTTATAGAGTTGACTTAGTTGCCTCTATCAATCATGAACTCTCCAGCTATCATAAATCTCTCTCAAGCAATTATGATAATTTACTAGACGCACTCTCTCAAGCTACGCTAGCTAGATTCGCATTACAGTTCACTTAGATTGAACCCGAGGTATTGTTATCTCTAATCCAACCTCTAAACCCTCGGTTATGACTCTCGTCTATACTCCAGGAGTGATGTTGTTCAAACAACTACCTAAATATGCACTCTCTCTCAAGTAGATACATAATAAATAGGCACAGCTAATTGAGGGCCCTTCAATCAACTACAACAAGAATGTAGTTGAACAAATAGAGATTAACAACCAATCAAAACTATATTAACATCACAATAAATTTATCCCCAACGGGTTCCACCAAAACCTTAGATTAGAAAAGTTAGCTAATCATGAAAATAACAAAAAATCACAAAAGAATTCATATTCAAAGGTAAAAGAACAAAGAAGAAGATTAAAGATTGATGCCCAATGATCCTCCTTGCCTCTTGCCCTTCCTTCTAATATTTTTTCACTTCCAAAGATCCTTCTCCTCTTTCTTGGCCGGCTTCCTTCATTTAATATAAGGTTTAGGGCTTAAAATCCCGTATTTTGCACTTTGGTCCCTGAAGTTTACGCGTCCTGCCGCGGTCCTACCGCGGTTACGCCAGGACCGCGGCCAGAGTGGCCTTCAGAATCTGCAGCAGTGTTCTACCGCGGTCCTATCGCGGTTACGCCCGGACAGCAGCAGACCAGCTTCAGTTCTGGTTTTGTCCCTTCGCTTGGTGCACTTTGTGGATATTGTATGATTGGCCTCCTTTTCTCCGTAATTGATCCCAAAAGTACTCCATAAACTTCTTTTATTGGATATAGCCTGCAAAGCATGAAAAACACTAATCAGAGCATTTTGTTATTACTTTTTACCGTAAAAGCTATACAAAAATGTGGTTCTTTAGGGCCTAATTATAGTCTAATTTACCTATTATCAACACCCCACACTTAAATCTTTGCTCGTCCTCGAGCAAGTTGAACCACACTTCTAGGCCTAATCGTTTGATGCATTACCCTGTTTATGTCACACCCGCCATTACGAAAGAACAACCTAAGCAGTGCAACAGCCACACCTCAGGTGAAGACTCTAATGCCATGCCACACTCGTGCTTACTCTATATACTCTAAACAGAGGTGAAGACTTGCTTTTTTTTTTTTCCGGAGTTACATGCCCTCACATCACATTTTTGAGAGAAGTTCCACACACATAAAATCAAATAACAAAGAACTATAGATAGAACGAATTCACTCACTCTCAGCAAAGAACATTCACATGCCACACATATACACCATAAGCTTGCCCTTAGTGTAATACTCTACTAATCGAGTTGTTCAGTCTAAGATCAATAGGGCTTCATTTGATTGGTATAGTGACTAACCTCCCTAAGCACTTTTAATACAATAGTTCCCCTTATTCCAATTTCCATGTTCAGCCCAGTCATTCTTCCACACTTGTTTCATAAGCTACCCCTCACTTTTCCTAGGTGCAACTGGCTTTTTCTTGCCATTCAATATTTTAGGACCACCTATTTACAAGGTCCTTCTTCTATTATTCAATTTTTTTTTAAGAACCATTGCACCATTCAAGTATTTTCCTGATTTTCCTTTTCCCACTCCATTACCACCTCACACTTTGACTTTTATATGATCTTTAACGATTCAAGTGCTTCTAGGAGGTAAAGGTTCAAAAAGTCAAGCTATTCAAACACAGGGATGTAGGTTATTGTAAGGTTATCAAAGAAACAGGCTTCAGGCTCGAAGGGGTTAACTATGGTAATATGTACAGGTAGATTCATAATTATATAGGCTACACAAAGAAATGCCTAAATCATCTCTAAGACCAAACAACTTCTATTTCGCTTTGCATACACACAGGGCAAGTTCTAGGTATCGCATGCAAGCACAGAATACATGTATTACCTCACACACACTTGGCATGTAACTCATTCCGAATTAGTTTGTCAACACACTCACGTGAGCGTTCAAGTAAGACAAGGTGTGCAAAATTAAGGCATAAGATTAAGAGTCTACAAGTGAGCCTAGACGTCGCACCCTCAAGTTCGTTTTAGTTATTTGCAGGTATGTACACTACGGGATGCATTCTTGCCCTCACCCATATTAGCCCAAGAGAGTCCTAAGGGCCCTAAAAAATATTAAAGAAAAATCTACTTAACCCGGTTCAAGAAAAGCCCTTGGAAAAGAACTGTGGTCAAAAGAAAAATAAAGGGGGAATTACAACACTACCTAAAAAGAAAATAAAATAAAAAAAATCTTTTTGGCTTTATTTTTTATTAGACTACTTCCCTCAAGAATACTGTCTAAGTGGTCCGTCATCAGGAAGAGTCTCCTACATTTTCTAGATTGTTTTTTTTTTATCCGACCTTAGCCCTCAAGAAACCCGTCGACAAGTGTCCGTCGTTGGGCCAAGTCGGTGACGTCTAAGATAAGTACAAACAATTATGCACAAAAACAGAGGCACAGAACTACAACATACTTAATATGTGTGCATAGGAAAACAAAATGACAAAATGGTCCCTTATGCTCTTAGGCCATCTCCAAGGCTGCACCAAATTTTGCACCAAATCCAAATTTGGTGTAAAATTTGGTATTTTTTTGCTCCAATGGAACACCAAATCTTGCACCTTTATAGTGCATGAATAGTGTTGCACCACATTTGGTGCAACACTATTCATCACACCAAATTTAATTTATTATTATTTTATTCATCTTTTTATTTTTTGGACTTTTAATTTATCATATGTGTATATAATTAATTTTTATATTATTTATAATTTTAATTTTATATCCTATTTTTTTGATATATTAATTTTTGTATATATTATATTTATATAAAATTATAAGTTAATTTTATTATTATTATAATTGTATAAAAAGAAATAAAAAATACAAATGTAAGATATCTAATGTTGCTAAAATTGAAAAGTGAAAACTAAAATTTAAAAAAGAAAATTAACAATACATAAAAATTAACAATGCACCAATTGAAGATGCACGTGAATGTCCAGCTCCTACAGTAGAAATGGTAGTAGATAAAGACCACCGATTTGAACAATTTTTAGCTCGACACAAAAAAATTAAGGATAAAGATGCGCATTTCACACTTCGTAATGCATTAATCGAGCATTTATGGGAGAATAGAGGCGAAAGTTGAATATTTATGTGGTACTTAAATTAAATTTGATCATGATGTAATATTTATTTTAATTATCTTTTATCAATGATTTCACTTTTAATTGATTTATCCTTTAAAATAGTTTTGTAATAAATGATTATATAAGTGGTGAATGTGAATTATATATAATGAATATGGAAAAAAGAAAAAAGATAGTATTTGTTTGAAGGAAATAAAAAATAAAATTTAAATAGAAGATAATAATATAATATAGAAGAGATAGAAGAAATATTTTTTTTTTGATGTAAAAAATGGTGTAATGGTTGGAGTAAATTTGGTGTTATATTATTTTGGTGTGAAATTTGATGTTAGGGTTGGAGATGGTATTAAGAGACGCAAACCCGCACAAAAAAGAGAGGTCATTTTAGTCGTACTAAGATTTACCAATGTTAAAATATCATGGTATAGCCAGTTTTCACACTGGTCAATGAAAAATAGCCAGCGTTTATCAAGTCAATGAAAAATAGCCACTATTTTGCTGCAACAGGGATCGGTCCAGTATAATATACGGGAGTTCTGGTGCATTTGTGTACGAACTCCAGCATATTATGCTGGACCGGTATACTTTGCTAACTCCTGTAAAATTTGCGGGAGACTGGAGCACCAGTGCTCCAAACTCCAGTATATTATACTGGACAATTATACTTGCTGGAACTCCCGTAAAATTTGCGGGCGTATTTTTCCGGATTTTGAACAGTATTTTCGCTCAGATTTAAAGTGGCTAAATTTCGATGACTTTTGAAATTTGGCTATTTTTCAACGACCAGTGGTAAATCTGGCTATTTTTGAATTTCTCCCTTTACCAATTGAATCGATCCATAATTCCATCCCCTTTGGAGAAAAAAAAAGGAAAAAGAAAAAAGAACTTGCCTATACCTTTTTAACTTCCACTGGACACCACCGTCTACTGTGTCTCTGTGTCCTCTGTTTCTAATATTTCTAAATTCTAACCAACTTTTCATTCCAAAGTAGCATTTGAATTCTCAAATCATAATTGTTTGTACTATTCAAGAAGCACAATTCGTCACCAATCAGACAAAAGGTACTGTTCACTCCTTCCTCTCATCATATTCCTTTGTTTATGTTGGTTTTCAAGACTCTAGCCTTTCACTCTTTGTTACTCTATTGAATTCTGTTGGATCTTTGTCTTTTTCTTACTTTTATGGGATTTTACGACGTTGGTATTCATTTTTGGTTTCCTTTTATGCCCTGTTTGGTTGTTCTTCAATTGTTTGTTGATTGTCAGTGTAAAGAGTCTTGATGGTTCAAATTCTGAGAACAAGAATTGAAAATTGTCATATGGGTCGTCTTTCTTTTTCCTCACATTTATGTGTTTTGTCGTTTTATTTGAAGATTTTTTTGGAAGAAAGTGACTTGTTTGGGAAGATTTTTTCAGTATGGAAGTTTTTTGCTGGTTAAATTGGATTTAGGCTTGTGTAGTTTGTCTTTGTCTTCCCTTTGTTGATTCAACCTAAAATTCCAGATTCTTGTGCATTTTATCTTTGTGTTACTTTAGATAATTTAGATAAATGGAGTCTGAAAATGGGGTTCCAGTTGAAGAGGAGAAGATTGTTGTGGCTGAAAAGAATGTGGATGTGAAGGAGGAGGAGAATGTGGGTGAAAAACCCAATGCAAATGAGGAGAAGGCTGATGAAACACCTAATCTCAAAACTGAAGTGTCTGGGAATGTTCCAAAGAGCAAAACATCAAGTCAAAGAAAGCTTGCTACTGGTGGAACTACAAAGAACAATAAAATGGCTAAGGATCAGGCTAGTTTAAGAGGAACAGCTGCATTGACTCGATCGAAAAAGGCAAGTATATCACTAAGTCTATCGTTCCCGGCAAGAGGTGTTAGTTCCGAAGTAATGAGGAAGAGCATTGATGTCTATCCAAAGAAATCGGATGCCAAGGAATTGAAAACAAAGGGGGTTAAAAATGAGACTTCACTTTCTAAGGGATCATCAGCTTCTAGTTTGAATCCAAAGGGTGTATCAGCCGGAGTATTGAAGAATGCAAACGCAAATGGAGGTGTTGCAACCATCAGAAGGACAACTATTGCAGCCGTCCCCAGTCTCCGTCAGTCTATGGTATTGGCCCTCATAATATTTTGCCTTTGCCTTGTTTAATGGATGCTTTATCTCACTGTCTCTCTAACCTGTTTTTGTCTATCAGTCTGGGAAATCTCTTCTGGCCAGTGGAAGTGCAAAGAAAGCTACATCTGATGTGTAAGTGAATTTGTTGCTTGCATTTTTATGAAGTTTTTTTGGTCTACACTTGTTGCCTTTAGCATTGAAATTTTTATGTTATATGATGTTTCATTTTGCCGAAGAACTTTCTTTAGTTAACTTATTTTTCCTATTGCAGATCGAATGACGAAAACAAAAAACCTACTAAAGCTGCAGTGCTGCCTCTTAAAGAGGATGAGGATGCTCGTTCTACCACTTCCTCGTACTGATTTTGTCTTACACTGTTGTCATTCTGTTGTTCCATTGGTTTGCTCATCATCTTTAATGTTCTAGGCCAATTAAATCTACTTTTATTTCTGCTGTTACCAGAAGTACCACTCCTCGTGGACAACGAAGGGCTAGTATTGCTGGATTTTCCTTCAGGTTGGAAGAACGCGCCGAAAAGCGGAAGGAGGTTTGTAGCCCGCACTTGTTTCTTCTTTAATGAGGGAATGTGATGTTTATGCAAAGTCTAAGTACAAGGTTTCTTTCTTCGTTAGTTCTTGGCAAAGATAGAAGAGAAGATACAGGCAAAGGANGTAGGATGTCAAAGTCGTAGAACTCAGTGGATAACTCAGGTAATCGTATCCAAATTGTCGAGTAAGTAAGTTGTGTATTGGAGGAAATGAATTTAAGTTCCCATTTACGTACTGATAGGAAATGATTAAATATAAACCAAGGTTCTTCATGGAGTGCTTTATTCATATTCTCTTCCTTTTGGAATTTTATGAGAAAGAAGTCTGAGCCCAGATCAATTAGTGGTAAGTCTTCTGTAGGTTGCCATAGGGAACGTAATTTGGTGCATAGTGTTTGATGCCCGATTTTTCGACCAAATACTTTGACTATCATAGAAGATTTCCATGGAGAATATATGCGAGTTTTATCAGAAGATGTTAAAGGAATAAAGGTGTCATGTTGGTAATCATTTGTGGTTTCATCGGAGAAATCAATATGTGAGTGAGTTGTGTGACAAGTGCTCTGTAAATGGTGAAATTGGTTGTGTGAAAGTAGTGTGTGCTTGAAGGATTGATCTTTAATGTTCTAGGCCAATTAAATCTACTTTTATTTCTGCTGTTACCAGAAGTACCACTCCTCGTGGACAACGAAGGGCTAGTATTGCTGGATTTTCCTTCAGGTTGGAAGAACGCGCCGAAAAGCGGAAGGAGGTTTGTAGCCCGCACTTGTTTCTTCTTTAATGAGGGAATGTGATGTTTATGCAAAGTCTAAGTACAAGGTTTCTTTCTTCGTTAGTTCTTGGCAAAGATAGAAGAGAAGATACAGGCAAAGGAAGAGGAAAAGAATAACATGCAAGCAAAATCCAAGGTTGGTTCAAAACATATTACTTTTTCTGGTTAATTATTTAAGATCTGGTCTCTCCCAAGAATTTTTTTTTAAAAAAAAATTTGAATTTGGGTTTTGAATACAGGAAAACCAAGAGGCGGAGATAAAGCAATTGAGGAAGAGCCTGACATTTAAAGCTACACCAATGCCAAGCTTTTACAGGGAACCCCCTCCAAAAGTTGAGCTAAGGAAGGTAAAATGTTGATCTTAGATCACCTTCCTCATTTCATTTTTTTTAGATTTGAAAAGAGAACAGGAGTGTTCTTTGTTGACATACTGGTTCCTAACTTTCAGAAAACACACCAATGTGTTGGTTTTGACATCCTCTAACCTGAAAAAACTTCATCTTCAGATTGACTTGACATGTTAAAGTTTTTCTTAACTTCAGAAATTAACAAGATGTAATTGTGAGTAGAGCTTTTTTAACTTTAGAAATCCTTTCAAGATAATAGTTCATATTGATGGCGTAGACATCGGCCATCTTGGGGATCCACCCCCTCTGCTCCCGACAGAACGCCCTCACAATGATGGAATAGACATTGACCATCCTGGGGATCTACCTCTCTGCCCCACAGGTTGGAGCATTGGGAGCACTAGATGCAGTAAAGGCCCATGGATAGGAATTTTTTCAGCATAACTGCTGAAGTGAACTAGATACCTACATGTTCAAGTTCCCAATTACGTATCTCAATTGCTTTGCTCTTTTTCCTCCCTGATTTTGGCGCTGAGTTGCAGCTCTTCCTATATTTTTGTGCATCTACATTATCTTAATGGATGCTTGAGGGAAAGATCTCATGTTCATGAATGGGAACCTGGTGATAGAGCAGGGCTTCGAAATAGGAACCTCCCCTTCCCCCTCTAAGAAAATAAATGTGCTGCCAACTAATGGGATACGGTGCAATTTTTATGCGTGCTTATGATGGAATTGAAGGACTCGGAAAATACTTCACTGGCATGGCACTGCCTGAAGTTCTTTTAATAAATGCTCCTCTTAAAATACTTTTTTCTTTTATGCTAGAAGGATGAAAAAGGTGACATATTCCTTTTAAGTTCAAAGCTTGTAAACATGGTTGCTCGTTAGCATGAGATACTTGTACTTTTAGAGATAATGTTCAAAACTCAAATGTGTCGGATTGGGATTGTTTCTTCTTATCAAAACCAAATAGGTCCATACTGATGGATTTTTTTTTCCTTGAAAATGACAATTGTAGATAGTATTGGACTTTGACAGCCATCAATGAATAAGTAGTAATGCATTACCTGCAATACCTGAAAACTGCTGTATAAATCTTATTTTATCTAACAAAGAAGCATATCAATATTTCTTCAAATCTGACATAGTTTGAGGTATAATTGTGCTCGTTTATGTTTCCAATCATAAAGATGGCTTTAAGAAGGTATTACTTAAGTATTTACAAAAGGCTAGTATACTTTTGTTATGTCAGGTCGCCCTTTGATTGTGATACTCCATTTGAATGACCAACGCTGGTTCTCTTTCAAAGTCATTCAAGAGATCCCTATAAGGGTACTGTGTTCACCTAACGATATGGCGTATTCCTTTTCCCTTTCCACATTTTACTAGTGCTTGTCCTGCAATAGAATGCTTTAGTTACTAAGTATATGCCAAGAGAGTTTAAGGCTCTACTATATTAGCTTCCAGGTTATATTTTAAGATTTCATGACTCATCATGTTATTCTCTTCTGTTAACTTGAATTTATAAAAGTAGCACACGTGATAATTTTCTGGATCATACAGATACCAACAACACGTGCTGTATCTCCTAAGCTTGGAAGAAATAAGAACTCCGCATCGACAACCAACAGCTCTGAAAGTGGATCGTGTTTCAGTCCAAGAGTTGTCAAAGAACAGGTGAAGTCACCCACGACCTTGCTGTCAACTAGTGATAAAGTTACTGGTGCTTCAAAAGGGAAGCCTATTGAAACCAAGAAGCCGATGAAAAGTTCCTCAACTGGTAAAACTAAAGCGAAAGCTGTTGGAACAAAATCAAAACCTGCTGAAGTCAAGAACTTGGATGAGAATATTTGTGAAGAGAATCCACAAGACATGCATGATAAACCAGCTGATGAAAAGTGCGAGATGAATCCAGCAGACGAAAATGCAGTTCAACCGTCAAACACTGTTGTTATTACAGCTCAAGTCACTGTTGAAGGTTAACGCACTTTAAGGAGGTTCTAGTATATCCTTATTCATATATAGATTTTTCTTTTGGTGTCTCTGAAAATTTTATGCTTCATTGAGCTGTGAATACATTGTTGTATGTTGTGTTTATAAATTGTATATGTTGGTTAGAAACTGTTTGACAAACTTATTTTGTTCTATCTTGTATCATGTTCAATTGATTCTGCCTCGCTGAGTTACAACATATGTTTCTCGTTTGAAATGTAGTAATTCTTAAATTCTACCTTTGGTTTTACAAAATAACCAAATCTATCTCCTGTTTCCATGAAGTTATGTTGATCATTGGTTATAGTAGATTAGGTGTATCTGAATAGCTTCATGTTACTGTATATACTCTTATAAATCCCATGATCATCACAAAAATAGCCTTCAAAGAGCAGAGTCTAAGTTCAACCATTACGGTCGGAGAGACGTGCAGGAACTTTACTCAACTTGCAGATATTTTTTTTTTTTGCAACTTCAACTTCAAATGTTGTCCATACTAACTATTTGGCTGGCTTTATCATTTAACGAGCTTTTGTTCTTAATTTGAATGATTAATTTAGAGTTCAGAGATGGCTGGATTTGAGGAGAGCAGACGAGGCACCAAGGTATAATGGGGTTCAAAATTCAAGAAAATTATGGGAAAAACCGGCGTCCTTGTAACAACCAGGCCGGTCGTTTGGAGTGATTTTATGCTCAATTGTCATTATGAGACTTGCTGGGGTAGTTGGTTCGGTTCCGGAATGAGTTGAGACACTTAGTGGGCGTTTGGACCCAAGAATTAAAATTTCAAAATAGGGTGGTTAAATTTTTTAAGTGAAAATGGTATTTGAAATTTAGAGTTGTGTTTCGATATGAATATAATTTTGGGTTGTTTTTGAAGTTTTGTGAGTGATTTGAGTGAAAATTTTGAAAAACAGCTTTTTGGAGCTTTTCAAATTTTCGAAAATTTCCAAAATGGATCTTCAAGTGAAAATTGGAAATTTTATGAACAAACGCTGATTTCGAAGAAAAGTAAAAATTATTTTGAAAAAAGGGAAAAATTTCTTATGTCCAAACGAGCTCTTAGTCTCACGGTTGGAAGCTTAAGTTGAAAATTTTGACAGGATATTGACTTATGTGTAAATGACTCCGGAATGGAGTTTTGATGGTTCCGATAGCTCCGTTGGGTGATTTTGGACGTAGGAGTGTATACGGATAGTGATTTTGAGGTCCGTAGTTGATTTAGGCTTAAAATGGTGAAAGATGGAAAATTAGAAGTTTTGAAAATTGAGAAATTTGACCGAGAGTTGACTTTGTGGTTATCGGGTTCGGATTTTGGTTCCGGGAGTTGGAGTAGGTCCGTTGGTTCATTTATGACTTGTGTGTAAAATTCGAGGTCAATCGGACTTGATTTGATAGGTTTCGACATCGATTGTAGAAGTTGGAATTTCTTCATTTTCGTTAGGCTTGAATTGAGGTGCGATTCGTGTCTTTGATGTGGTTTGATGTGATTTGAGGCCTCGACTAAGTTCATATCGTGTTTTAGGACTTGTTGGTATGTTTAGTTGAGGTCGCAGGTGCGAGGGTTTGTCCGCACTTGCGTGGTCGCAGATGCGGAGAGGGGTCGCAGGTGCGAGGTCTGGAAAGGGAGCCTGGGGGCGCAGATGTGGAATGTTATCCGCAGATGCGTGTGCATCTGTGCATGGGCGATCGCAGATGCGGAAGTGGACTGGATTCTTTGGATCGCAGAAGTGATCGAAAATCCGCAAAAGCGGAACCGCAGGTGCGGTTAAGTTGAGCGCAGGTGCAAAAGCACTAGATAGAATATTTAATCGAGGGTTTCGCGATTTTCGATCATTTTGGACATATCAAGCTCGGACAAAGGCAATTTTTGAGAGGGATTTTGAGGGTTTTCTTGAGGTAAATCACTTGTGATTATTTTTATTAAATATTATTGTTTCCCCATTGAATTTCCCACCTAGTTTGTATATTTTTGAGGTGAAATTTTGGGAGTTTGAGCCTAGGGATTTGGAGAGATAAATTTGGGGATTTGAGTGACGATTTATTGTCAGAATTTGATAAATTTGGTATGGTTGGACTCGTGGTTGAATGGGCTTCCGAATTTTGTAACTTTATCGAATTCTGAGACGTGGGCCTAGGAGGTTGACTTTTGAGTTAACTTTTTGACTAGAACTTAGCATTTTCATATGGAATTGATTCCTATAGCTCGTGTTGATTGTATCGAATTGTTTGTAGCTAGATTCGAGGCATTCAGAGGCCAATTCGCGAGGCAAGGGCTTGTTGGAGTAGAAATTTGCGCGACTTGTGGTAAGTAATACTTCTAACCTTGGTTCTATGGGTATGAAACCCCGAATCACGTGTTATGTGATTGGTGTTGAGGTGGAGCACATGTTAGGTGGCGGGCGTGTGAGCATGCACCGTAGGAATTGTGACTTTGTCGATTCTACTGTACAGTAGAATAATATTGTTGTTATTCGTGTATTCTCCATGTGTTAGAGAAATTGAGCTGCGAGTCATGTTAGAAATCATGCTTATGCTACATGCTGGTACTGTTGGGACCCACAGAGGTTGTGTTGCAGGTTGAATCATTTGCTAAATTTGCAATTATATACTCAGCCACAACTATTATTTGCATATCATATCTCAGTCTTTGTTGCCATTTATTGATACATCATATCATCATTGTTTGGGCTGGTTATCATGATTCTTGTGAGCCCGAACGACTAGAGAGATTGATGACTGAGTAAGGCCGAGGGCCTAATTGTGAGGATATTTATGGGATCGGGCTGCACGCCTCAACACGCTTTATTGATTCATGCCATGATTAACTTATTATAGAGCTTGAGCTGGATCTGCGACTCCGGAGTCTGCACACTCACAGTGAGTGCAGATACCTACCGAGTGCGAGTGCCGAGTGATTGAGAGGATTGAGCAACTGTGAGGATGGAGTGACTGTGAGGAATGAGTGACTGTGAGGATGGAGTGAATGGGAGGACTGAGTGATTGATACTCTAAGAGTATACATATGATTTCATCATTGTTTTGTACTTCAGTTGGCATACATAATTGACATGTAGATATCAAGATGTATCATTTCTTATCTCAGTTGTACTTGACATATCTTACCTGTTTAGACTTTATCCATTAAATTTGGAAGCATGTCTATATTTCTTACTGTATTTCTGTAATTGGACTGTACCTGTGAGGCTCGTCACTGCTTTCAACCCAAAGGCTAGACTTGTTACTTATTGAGTTGATTGTACTCACGCTACACCCTGCACTTCATGTGCAGATCCAGGTGTTTCTGGGCACTGTGGTTGTTGATCTTAGAGTTTTCAGCCGTTCGGAGATTATCGAGGCAGCTGCCCTGGCGTCCGCAGACATTGACTCTCCTTCCCTATCCCTCAGTTTACTTATTCAATTTATGTTTTTCTTAGATGGTGTATCAGACTTTGTATTTGTACAGATCCTCATGTACTCAGTGACACCCGGGTATTAGGAAATTTCTGTATTGAGTTGTGACATTTTCATCCAGTTTTTATGAAATTCTCACTTATTTAAATCTGCTTTAGTATATGTTGAATTTGAAAGAGTTGGAATGTATGGGTTGTCGATTTGCCTAGTATCATGATAGGCCTCACGACAAGTCGAGTTTTGGATCGTGACAAGTTGGTATCAGAGCCTAGTTTACATAGGTCTAACGAGTCATGAGCAGGTTTTGAAGAGTATTGCGGATCGGTACGGAGACTTCTGTACATATCTTCAAGAGACTGTCTAACCCTTAGGAAACCTTCACTTTCTTGCATTCTTGTCGTACAAATTTGTTGATTCTCGGAACTATACTTCTGTTATTCTATTCTCTCACAGATGGTGAGGACACGTGTTATCGGGCGGACAACCACCAGTACCACAAGCTAGGGCCACGAGAGGCCTTGGCCGCGGTAGGGGCCGAGGTGCAGCTCGTATAGCAGCTAGAGCGCACCAGCAGATCCACCAGTTGCTCCAGCTCAGGAGTAGGTTCCAGATGTGGTTGATCCAGTTGGGCTAGCTCAGGCACCAGCTGTGCCCATTGTGATTCCAGGCCTTTAAGAGGCTTTGGATCAGATATTGACCATTTGCAGTAGTCTTGCTCAGGCGGTTCCTATTCAGACCGCACCAGCCACCTCTCAGGCCGAGGGAGGTACTCAGACTCCCGCCGCCCGTACTCTAGAGCAGGTGGTGCAGGGACTTCAGATACCAGGGGTACTACCAGCCTAGTCGGTTGTAGTTGTTCAGGCCCAGGTGGGTCCCATTATGACTGATGAGGAGCAGAAAAGGCTAGAGAGATTTGGGAGGCTCATGACTCCATCATTCAGTGGGGCTGAATCAGAGGATGCCCAGGACTTCTTGGATAGGTGCCAGCGGATTCTTCGCATAACGAGTATTTTGGTGACTAGTGGAGTCTCCTTTACTATTTTTCAGCTATCAAGGGTTGCGTTCAGATGATGGGAGGCCTATAAGAGGGGCATGTCAGTCGGTGGTGCACCACTTTCATGGCATGAGTTCTCCGTTCTCTTCTTGGAGAAGTTTGTTCCACAGACCCGCATGGAGGAGCTGCGCAAGCAGTTCGAGCAGCTACGTCAGGAGGGCATGTCTGTGACCCAGTATAAGATGAGATTTTCAGAGTTGGCTCGTCACGTAGTTTGGTTGGTTCCCGCTGAGAGGGAGAAGATTAGAAGGTTCATTGATGGCCTCCACTATCAGTTGCATTTTGTTATGACTCGGGAGAGTGTATCGGGTGATAGGTTGAACGAGGTGGTTGATATTGCTCGGCAGCTAGAGATGATCTGTAGTCAGGAGTGTGAGGAGAGGGAGTCTAAGAGGCCTCGTGGTTCAGGTGGTTTCAGTAGTGTTCCCTCTGGGAGTCAGTTCCACCACAACATGGGTCGTCCTTATAGGCCCGCTCAGATGGCTCATCCAGTTTATCGTGGTGCATTTGCTAGCCATGGTTCGTACAGTGGTTGTCCGGGTCAATCATCTCTCAATGCCCTCTTAGTTCAGAGTTCGTCCCGTGCTCCATCGGTTTAGGGTTCATCTGTGCCAAGTCCTTCTAGCAGTTACTCTGGCACTCGGGGACCGATTCAGTCCCCACCACCACCAGCGGGGAGTTGCTTCAAGTGTATGGAGTTTGGGCATATGTGGAGAGAGTGTACCATTGCCCGGGAGGTCCAGTTCAACAGAGGGTTCAGGCTATGACTTCCATACCATTTACTTCACCACCCGCCCATCCAACTCGGGGTGGGGCCCAGGCAGCAAGAGGTCGCCCTAGAGGGGGAGGCCAATCACGTGGTGGTCAAGCCCGATTCTATGTTATTCCTGCTAGGCCAGATGTTGTTGCTTCAGATGCAGTGATCACATGTATTGTCTCAGTGTGCCACAGAGATTCTTCCACATTGTTTGACCCCAGTTCTACTTATTCCTATGTATTATCCTATTTTACTCGTTATTTGTTTATGCCCCATGAGTCCTTAGTTTCACCTGTTCATGTATCTACGTTGGTGGGCGATACTACTGTTGTGGATCATGTATATCGGTCGTGTTTAGTGACTATTGGGGTATCGGAGACTAGAGTTGATCTCTTATTGCTTTGTATGGTTGATTTCGACATGATCTTAGGTATGGATTGGTTGTCTCCATGTCATGCTACTCTAGATTGTCACGCTAAGACCCTGACGTTGGCGATGCGGGGGTTGCCAATGATCGAGTGGAGAGGTTCCCTATTTTATGTTCCCAACAGGGTAATTTCTCATCTGAAGGCCCAATGGATGGTTGGGAAGGGGTGTCTGTCATATTTGGCCTTTGTGAGGGATGTTGGTGCTGATACCCTTACTATTGATATTGTTCTAGTGGTGCGAGACTTTCCGGATGTGTTTCCTGCTGACCTGCGGGGCATGCCACCCAACAGAGATATTGACTTGGTGCCGAGCACTCAGCCCATCTCTATTCCTCCATACTGTATGGTGCCAGCTCAGTTGAAGGAATTGAAAGAACAGCTTCAGGAGCTTCTTGATAAGGGGTTTATTAGGCCTAGTGTGTCACCTTGGGGTGCACCGGTTCTGTTTGTGAAGAAGAAGGATGGTACTATATGGATGTGCATCGACTATAGGCAATTGAACAAAGTTACAATCAAGAACAAGTATCCTTTGCCATGCATTGATGATTTATTTGACCAGCTTTAGGGAGCGAGGGTGTTCTCTAAGATTGATTTGAGATCTGGGTATCACCAGTTGAAGATTCGGGACTCGGATATTCTAAAGACGGCATTCAGGACCCGTTATGGTCACTATGAGTTCCTTGTGATGTCTTTTGGTCTGACCAACACCCTAACAACATTCATGCATTTGATGAACAGTGTATTTCAGCCATATCTTGACTCGTTTGTCATAGTATTCATTAATGATATCCTGGTGTACTCACGTAGCCAGAAGGAGCATGCCCAACATTTGATGATTGTATTACAACGGCTGGGAGAAGAGAAGCTTTATGCCAAGTTCTCCAAGTGTGAGTTTTGGCTTAGTTCGGTGGCGTTCTTGGGGCACGTGGCATCCAGTGAGGGGATTAAGGTGGATACAAAGAAGATAGAGGCAGTTCATAGTTGGCCCAGACCGTCCTCCACTACTGAGATTCAGAGCTTTCTCGGCTTGGGCGGTTATTATCGTCGCTTCATGAAGGGTTTCTTATTTATTGCAGTGCCTTTGACCAAATTGACCCAGAAGGGTGCTCCATTCAAGTGGTCGGATGAGTGTGAGGAGATCTTTTCAGAAGCTCAAGAATTCCTTGCAGATCCAGTTCTAGTTTTGCCTTCAACGTCGGGCTCTTATACAATGTATTGTGTTGCTTCTCGGATTGGTATTGGGTGTTTCTTGATGTAGGAGGGTGGAGTGATTGCTTATGCTTTGCGTCAGTTGAAGCCCCATGAGAAGAACTACCATGTTCATGATTTGGAGTTGGCAGCCATCGTTCATGCATTAAAGATTTGGAGGCATTATCTCTATGGTGTGTCTTGTGAGGTGTTTACGGATTATCGGAGTCTCTAGCACATGTTCAAGCAAAAGGATCTAAATTTGATACAGCGTAGATGGTTGGAGCTACTAAAGGACTGATATCACCATTCTGTATCATCCTAGAAAGGCCAATATGGTGGCCGATGCCTTGAGTAGAAAGGCGGTGAGTATGGGTAGCCTTGCATTTATTCCTATTGGTAAGAGACCGCTTGCAGCTGATGTTCAGGCCTTGGCCAATCAGTTCGTGAGATTAGATGTTTTGGAGATTAGTCGGGTTCTAGCTTGTGTGGTTTCTCGGACTTCCTTATATGATCGCATCTGAGAGCGCCAGTATGATGATCCCCATTTACTTGTCCTTAAGGACACGGTTCAGCACGATGATGCCAGGGATGTTACTATTGGGTACGATAGGGTGTTGAGGATGCATGGTCGGATTTGTGTGCCTAATGTAGATGTGCTACGTGAGTTGATTCTTGAGGTGGCTCACAGTTTGCGATATTTCATTCATCCGGGTGCCCTGAAGATGTATCAGTACTTGAGGCAACACTATTGGTGGAGGAGGATGAAGAAGGATATAATGGGGTTTGTAGCACGGTGCCTTAACTGTCAACAAGTGAAGTATAAGCATTAGAGAACGGGCGGATCGCTTCAGAGGCTTGAGATTCTGGAATGGAAATGGGAGCGTATCACCATGGATTTTGTAGTTGGGCTCTCAAGGACTTCGAGGAAGTTTGATGCTATTTGGGTGATTGTGGATTGATTGACCAAGTCCGTGCATTTCATTCTAGTTGGGACCACTTATTATTCGGAAAGATTGGCGGATATCTACATCCGTGAGATTGTTCGCTTTCACGGTGTGCCAGTGACCATCATTTTAGATTGGGGCACGCAATTTTGGAGAGCAGTGCAGCGAGAGTTAGGCACACATGTTGAGTTGAGTACAACATTTCACCCTTAGACGGACGGATAGTCCGAGCGAACTATTTAGATATTGGAGGATATGCTATGCGCTTGTGTCATAGATTTCGGGGGTTCTTGGGATCAGTTTCTGTCGCTCACTGAGTTTGCCTACAACAATAGCTATCGATCGAGCATTCAGCTGGCTCCGTATGAGGCTTTGTATGAAATACGGTGTCGGCCTCCGATAGCTACTGACTTTGTTCATGATACTTTGGACAAGGTTAAATTGATGCAGGATCGACTTCGCACGGCGCAGTCTAGACAGAAGAGCTACACCGATCGGAAGGTTTGTGATGTTGCTTACATGGTTGAGGAGAAGGTACTACTCAGAGTTTTACCCATGCCTGGTCTTATGAGGTTGGGAAGAAGGGCAAGTTGAGCCCCCGATACATTGGTCCGTTTGAGGTGCTTTAGAGGATTGGAGATGTGGCTTACAAGCTTGCCTTGCTTCCTAGTATGTCGAGTGTTCATCCAATGTTTCATGTTTCTATGCTTCGGAAGTATGTCGGCAATCCGTCCATGTTTTGGATTTCAGCACGGTTTAGTTGGATGGTGATTTGACTTATGATATGGAGCCGGTGGCCATTTTGGATCGGCAGGTTCGAAAGTTGAGGTCAAAGAATATAGCTTCAGTGATGGTGCAGTGGAGAGGTCAGCCAGTTGAGGAGGCTACATGGGAGACCGAGCGGGAGATGTGGAGCAGATATCCACGCCTATTTGAGACTTCAGGTATGTTTCTAGACCTGTTCGATGACGAATGTTTGTTTAATATGGGGAGGATGTAATGGCCCGGCCGGTTGTTTTGAGTGTTGTATCCCCATTCCCCCATTTACTGCTTATTTTATGCTCAATTGTGGTTATGAGACTTTCCGGGGTAGTTGGTTCGGTTCCGTGGATGTTCTGGAATGAGTTGAGACACTTAGTCTCAAGGTTAGAAGCTTAAGTTGAAAAGGTTGACCGGATGTTGACTTATGTGTAAATGGCTCCGAAATGAAGTTTTGATGGTTCTGATAGCTCCGTTGGGTAATTTTGGTTCCGGAAAGTGATTTGGAGGTTCGTCCTTGATTTAGGCTTGAAATGGCAAAAGTTGGAAAATTAGAAGTTTTGGAAATTGAGAAGTTTGACCGAGAGTTGACTTTGTGGTTATCAAGCTCGGATTTTGGTTTCGGGAGTTGGAGTAGGTCCGTTGGGTCATTTATGACTTGTGTGCAAAATTTAAGGTCAATAGGACTTAATTTGATAGGTTTCGGCATCGATTGTAGAAGTTGGAATTTCTTAGTTTTCGTTAGGCTTGAATTGAGGTGCAATTCGTGTTTTTGATGTGGTTTCATGTGCTTTAAGGCCTTGAATAAGTTTGTATCATGTTTTAGGACTTGTTGGTATGTTTGGTTGAGGCCCTAGGGGCCTCGAGTGGAGTTCGGTTGGTTAACTGATCTAACTTTGGAATTTAAGTATTGCTGAAGTGTACCAGGTCTGGTGCGATCGCACCTGCAGAGTTATGGTCCCAGGTGCGTGGCCGTAGAAGCGAAGTATAGGTTGCAGGTGCGATTTGGGCGAAGCTGGGCAATGGTCGCAAGTGCGAGGGTTTGTCCTCACCTACATGGTTGTAAATGCGGAAAGGGGTCGCATGTGCGAGGTCTGGAAATGGATCATGGGGGCGCAAACGCGGAATGTTATCCGCATATGCGGATGTACATATGTGCATGGGCAATCACAGATGCGGAAGTGGACTGGATTCTTTGGATAACAGAAGCGATGAGAAATCCGCAAAAGCGAACCGTAGGTGCGAAAGCACTAAGCATAATATTTAATCGAGGGTTTCGTGATTTTCAGTCATTTTGGACATATCAAGCTCGGACTAAGGCGATTTTTGAGAGGGATTTCGAGGGGTTTCTTGAGGTATTGTGATCATTTTTATTCGATAATATTGTTTTCCCGTTGAATTTCCCACCTAGTTTGTGTGTTTTTGCGGTGGAATTTTGGGAGTTTGAGGCTAGGGATTTGGAGAGTTAAATTTGGGGATTTGAGTGGCGATTTGGTGTCAGAATTTGGTAAATTTTGCATAGTTGGACTCGTGGTTGAAAGGGCTTACGGATTTTGTAACTTTTATCAGATTCTGGGACATGGGCCCGGGGGGTTGAGTGTTTGACTTTTGACTAAGAACTTAGCATTTTCATATGGAATTGATTCCTATAGCTCGTGTTGATTGCATCAAGTAGCTTGTGGCTAGATTCGAGGCATTTGGAGGTTGATTCGCGAGGCAATGGCTTGTTGGCGTAGAAATTTGCACGGCTTGAGGTAAGTAGCACTTCTAACCTTGGTTTTGAGGGTATGAGACCCCGAATTACGTGTTATGTGATTGGTGTTGAGGTGACGCACATGCTAGGTGATAGGCGTGTGAGCGTGCACTGTAAAAATTGTGATTTTGTCGATTCCGTGGAACTGTATAGTAGAATAATCTTGCCGTTATCCGTATATTCTTCATGTATTAGAGAAATTGAGCTGCGAATCATGTTAAAAATCATGCTTAGGCTACATGTTGGTACTGTTGGGACCCATAGAGGTTGTGTTGCATGTTGAATTATTTGCTTAATTTACAATTATGTACTCAGTCAGAGCTATTATTTGCATATCATATCTCAGTCTCTGTTGCCATTTATTTATACATCATATCATCATTGTTTGGGCTGATTATCATGATTCTTGTGAGCCCGAGTGACTAGAGAGATTGATGACTGAGTGAGGCCGAGGGCCTGATTGTGAGGATATTTATGGGATCGGGCAGCACGGCGCAGCATTCTTTATTAATTCATGCCATGATTGGCTTATCATAGAGCTTGGGCTGGATCTACCCCTCCAGAGTCTGCGCACTCACGGTAAGTGTAAGTACCTATTAAGTGCGAGTGCGAGTGTGAGTGCCGAGAGATTGGGAGGATTGAATACTGTGAGGATGGAGTGACTGTGAGGAATGAGTGACTGTGAGGATGGAGTGAATGGGAGGATTGAGTGATTGATACTCAGAGAGTATACATATGATTTCATCACTATTTTGTACTTCAGTTGGCATACATAACTGACATGTAGATATCAAGATGTATCATTTCTTATCTCAGTTGTACTTGACATATCTTAACTAATTAGGCTTTATCTGTTAAATTTGGAAGCATGTCTACATTTTTGTACTGTATTTCTATAATTGGACTGTACCCGTGAGGCTCGTCACTGGTTTCAGCCCAATGGCTAGACTTGTTACTTATTGAGTTGGTTGTACTCACGCTACACCCTGCACTTCGTGTGCAGATCCAGGTGTTTCTAGGCACGGTGGTTGTTGATCTTAGAGTTTCCAACGTTCAGAGATTATTGAGATAGCTGCCCTGGCATCCGCATACCTTGACTCTCCTCCCCTATCCCTCAGTTTACTTATTTAGTTTCTATTTTTCTTAGACGGCATATCAGACTTTGTGTTTATATAGATGCTCATGTACTCAGTGACACCCGGGTTTTGGGAAACTTCTGTATTAAGTTGTGACATTTTCATCCGGTTTTTATGAAATTCTCACTTATTTGAATCTGCTTTAGTATTTTATTTGAAAGAGTTGATATGTATGAGTTGTCGTCTTGCCTAGTATCGTGATAGGCGACATCACGACAGGTCGAATTTTGGGTCGTGACAGTCCCACATGGACCGGCTATCAAATTTTTGTTTGCATGATGATTTGCCAAACACCTGTCGAGTGTCTTTCTCCTGTATTTACCACAAAGGAAAATCCATCCATATAGAATAAGAAAGGACAATTACTCTTAATCTGCAGCTGGGTAAAAGAGGGGCTAAATCGGGTACTTAGCTCATTTTACACCATTTCTCAACCCTAAACACTCTAGAGACGATTTTTGAAGAACTTTTTCTCCCCAAGTTCATTGGTAAGCAATTCTAATTCATTTTCCATCAATTCACCAATACTTTTCATGAATTTTGAACATTAAATCTAAGAATTTCATGGTAGAGATTAAGGATTTTGGGTATAATTTAAGGATTTTGTATAATTAAGATTTAGACCTAAAATTGAGGTCAGATTTCGAAACAAATCACATAACCGGGCTCGGGGGTGAATGCGTAATCGAGTTTTGGTCCAAATCTCGGGTTTTGACCAAGTGAGCCTGGGGTTAACTTTTAACTTTTTCACTTTAGCTAAAGATTGAAGCTTTTTCATTCATGGGTAGTTTCTAAAGCTTATTTTGAATTGTTTGAACGATATTTAGCTAGATTCGGTTGGTTTGGAGGCTTATTCTAAAGGAGAAGTCGTGATTGAGTATTGATTTGGTTGCGAAAATAGGTAAGTTCCATGTTTAACTTTGACTTGAGGAAATTAGGACTTATTTTGTCTATTTACTACGTGAATTATATGTGGGGGACGGCATATATGTTAGGTGACGAGTGTATATGCATTGTCATGGGCTAAAGCACACGGGTTGGGCTATTTACCTTTACGTCATCATTTACTTGATGTTATATTTACATGTTCTTACTTGTTATCCATGCCTTACTTGTTATATATCATTTCGTTGTTACTTTTTTCGATTTATTCACTTCTCAGTCAATACATGCTTCTCTTCGATATGTTCCTACCCGTATTAATTATATATTTGCATTGTCTCATGTTTTACTTGCCTTTATTGTCTTTACATTACTTGTTGCACTTTATTATGTTATTCTGATTATGTGAGTTTCTTAGTTATTCTTGAAATGATGATTTGTCAAGGTTTGTGAATACGAGGTATTGTTATTCTCTGTTGTATTTGTAATTCCTTGACGTCCTATACGCCTTATTTCTTTTTTGTGCCGAGATTATGAAATATAGTTATGTTGAGTTGTTCATGTTTATGATTTGATATTGGGAACGGGTTGTGCGCCACAAACGTATTTAAATGAATTGATAATAGGTTCGGGTAGCACACCGCAACAGATATTGAAATTATATTGGGATCGAGTTACACGCCGCAACAAATATTGTGATATTGTTGGGATAAGGTTGCATGCCGTAATTGAGTTTGACGTGTTGTAGTGATTGTAGTTGTAATATTCTATTCCGGTACCATGATATGAGGATTTTGAGATGGTGTTATTCTTGGGCCTCTGTTAGTTGACCTTTGGGTCTCGTTCTTATGAGTTACTTGCTTTCCTTTATATTTCTGTTGTCTTTTATTATTATTCGTACAGGTTTATAGTGAGTGTCTTCTCATAGCCTCGTCACTACTTTGTCGAGGTTAGACTCGACGCTTATAGAGGACATGGGTCGATTTTACTCATACTACAGATCCCGGTGTCGGCCCCAACGATGCGTAGAAGATCTTCGCTCGGATCTAACTTGCCTAGGAGACTTGAGGTAGAGCTGCTTGGCATTCGCAGTCCCTAAAGTCCTCTTCTATTCTGTCTTTACTGTCCATTTTTCTCAAATAGATGTATTTTATTCAAACCTTATTTGTAGTATTCTAGTCGCTCATATACTTGTAACTCTGGATTTCTGGGATTAGTGTAGACCGTGTTATTTATGTATTTATCATATGTATTTTTTAGATTTTACCAATCATTAATCATCATTAATTTGCTTTAAACTATTAAAAATTGGTAAAATATTTAGCTAACGCTGGCTTGCCTAGCAAGTGAATGTTATGCGCCATTACGACCCTATGATTGGGATTTCAGGTCGTGATAAGTTGGTATCAAAGAACTAGGTTTCTAGGTCTCTCGAGTCATGAGCAAGCTTAGTAGAGTCTGGAGGATCGGTACAGAGACGTTTGTACTTATCTTCTAGAGGTTATAGAGCTTTAGGAAATGCCACTTCTTTCTTTCTTTCTTTCTTTATTGTGCGACTATATTCATCGCTGAAGTTTTAATCATTCTATTTTTGTTCTCTCACAGATGGTGAGGACATGCACAACACCACAACCGAGTAGGAGCCGTAGCCCTAGGTTGCAGCCACTACCAAGGGTAGAGGTCGAGGCCTAGGCAGAGGCAGAGGCAGAGCTCAGCCTAGAGCCCGCGCAACATCACTAATTGCAGAGCCTCTGATCGAGCAGGAGGAGGAGATTCCTGCTTCGGCCGTGCCAGTTGGACCAGTTCAGGTCCCAGAGGGGTCCATTGCCACCCCATACTTCCGAATGCCATAGTCCGCTTAGTGGGCCTTATGGAGAGTGTGGCCTAGGCTGGTGCATTTCTTGTAGCACCAGCCATCTCTCAGGCTAGGGGAAGAGCCCAGACTCGTGCTACTCACACTCCAGAGCAGATGGCTCCTATGTATCAAACTCTGGCGGTTTCAGCAGTAGGAGCAAATCAGCCCGTTAATGCTACATAGTCCGGGAGAGAGATAGATGGGGTTGAAGAGGTTGGACTGGTTCACCAAGCTATTCCCTATTCATTTTGGGGGTACACTTTCTAAAGACCCATAGTATTTCTTGGACCATTGCCATAAGGTGATGTGCAACATGGGCATAGTGGAGTCCAATGGAGTTGACTTTGTGATGTTTCAGATGACTAGTTCTGCCAAGAGATGGTGGCAGGAGTATGTTCGAGGTAGACCAGCAGGTTCACCTTCTCTCACTTGTGGGCAGTTCTCGCAGCTATTTTTGGAGAAGTTCATCCCTTTTACTCAGAGAAAGGATCTACGCACCCAGTTTGAGCGCCTCCAGTAGGGTAGCATAACTGTTACCTAGTATGAGACCAGATTTGTGGATCTATCACGCCATGGAGCTATCTTGATCCCTACTGAGAGGGATAGGGTGAGGAGATTTATAGATGGACTTACTTATAGTATCAGGCTATAGATGGCCAGAGAGACTGAGGATGATATTTCTTTAAATCGGGTTGTAGAGATTGCTAGACGGATCGAGAGGATTCGCAGTCAGGGCAGAGAGGCGGCATCTAAGAAGAAGCCTTGTCATTCCGGTGGTTTCAGTGGTGCCTCATCTGGAGGTCGAGGTTCATTTGGTAGAGGCCATCCTATGAGGCATGTTCAGTCAGCATTTCAGGTGTCCCATGGTTCTTTAGGTGGTCACAGCACATATGGGTGTCGTTAAGAGTAGCTAGTATTCAGTACACCTGCAGCTCTTATTAGTGCACCACCGCTATAGAGTTACTACGATGGTCAATCGGGTCAACAGGGATCATCTCATACTCAACAGTTACGCCAGCCGCGGGGTTGCTTTGAGTGCGACGATGTAGGTCATATCAGGAGGTACTGTCCTAGATTGAGGAGAAGCAGACCACAACAACGTACTCGTGCCATGATTCTAGCACTGGTTTCTCCACCACCCACCCGCTCAGCTAGCCATAGGCGGGGGTCAGGCAGCCCGAGGTGGTGGTCAGGCCGTTAGAGTTGGAGGCCAACTAGTTAGAGGCCATCGGAGAGGTGGAGGTAAGAATGGTGGGGCTCAGCCCCGTCCCTATGCATTCCCAGCTAGACTTGAGGCAGATTTGTCGGATGTGGTCATCACATGTATTGTTCCAGTTTTCCATAGATATGCAACAATTTTATTTGATACGGGTTCCACTTATTATATGTCTCATCCTATGTTGCTTCATATTTGGATATGTCTCGTAATTCTTTGAGTGCTCTTGTTTATGTGTCTACGCTTATTGGGGATTCCATTATGGTAGAACGAGTTCTATTACTTAATATGGTGGACTATAACATGATCTTGGGCATGGATTGGTTGTCACCATATCACGCTATTTTAGATTGTCACTCATAGGCTGTGACATTGGCCATGCAAGGGTTCCCTAGATTGGAGTGGAGAGGGACTTCTAGCCATTCTTCTAGTAGGGTCATTTCTTATGTGAAGGCTCGGCGTATGGTCGAGAAGGGGTGTCTGACATATTTGGCCTATATCCGTGATTCTAGTGCGGAGAGTCCTTCCCTGAATTCGGTACTAGTTGTGCGCGAGTTCCCAGAGGTGTTTCCTACAAATTTGTCTGGGATGCCACTCGACAGAGATATCGTCTTCTGTATTGACTTGGTTCCGGGCACTCATCCCATTTCTACCCCACCATACCGTATGGCCCCAGTTGAGTTAAAAAAATTGAAGGATCAGTTGCAAGATTTGCTTGATAAGGGATTCATTAAACCGAGTATCTCGCCTTGGGGTGCACCAGTGTTGTTTGTGAAGAAGAAGGATGGATCGATAAGGATATGTATAGATTACAGGCAACTAAACAAAGTCACTATCAAGAACAAGTAATCTGTTGCCGAGGATTGATGACTTATTTGACTAGCTTCAGGGTGCCAAGGTGTTTTCGAAGATTGACTTGAGATCTGGCTACCATCAGTTGAAGATTAGGGCATCGGATGTCCCTAAGACAGCTTTTCGGACTCGCTATGGTTTTCGATGATGTCATTTGGCCTGACTAATGCCCCAGGAGTCTTTATGTATTTGATAAATTGGGTCTTCAAGCGCTATCTGGATTCCTTTGTAATTGTCTTCATTGATGATATTTTAGTTTACTCCTGCAATCGAGAGGAGCATGAGCATCATCTTCGGATCATACTTCAGACTTTGAGGGATCGTCAATTATATGCCAATTTTCCCAAGTGTTAGTTCTGGTTGGACTCAGTTGCCTTTTTGGGCCATGTTGTATCTTCCGAGGGAATTAAGGTGGATCCTAAGAAGATTGAGGTAGTTCAGAACTAGCCTAGACCTACTTCAGCTACAAAGATTTGGAGCTTCTTGGGTTTTGGAGGGTTATTATCGCCGGTTCGTGGAGGGGTTTTCATCTGTCTCATCCCTATTGACCAAGTTGGCCTAGAAGAGTGCTCTTTTCAGATGGTCCGACAAGTGTGATATGAGCTTTCAGAAGCTCAAGACTGCATTGACTACAACCTCAGTGTTGGTATTGCCTACAAGTTTAGGATCTTACACCATGTATTGTGATGCGTCGCGTATTGGACTTGGTGCAATGTTGATGTAGGATGGTAGGGTGATTGCCTACGCGTCTCGACAGTTGAAGGTTCATGAGAAGAATTACCTTGTTCATGATTGAGAGTTGGCAGCAATTGTTCACGCGCTGAAGATTTGGAGGCACTATCTATACGGCATTCCATGTGAGGTCTGTACCGACCATCGGAGCCTACAACACCTGTTCAAGAGGAAATACCTTAATTTGTAGCATCTGAGATGGTTAGAGTTATTGAAAGACTATGATATCACCATATTATATCATCCGGGAAAGGCCAATGTAGTGACTAATGTATTGAGTAGGACGGCTGAGAGCATGAGCAGTTTGGCATATTTACTGGTAGTGGAGAGGCCACTAGTTATGGATGTCCAGGGCTTGGCCAATCGATTAGTGAGATTGGATGTTTCGGAGCCTAGCCGGATTCTTGCTTGTGTGGTGGCACATTTATCGTTGTTGGAGCATGTCAAGTCTCGCTAGTTTGATGATCCTCACTTGTTGGTGTTGAAGGATACGGCGTAGCAGGGTGGTGCTACGGAGGTTTTGATTGGAGATGATGCTGTTATGCAGCTCCAGGGTCGGATTGGTGTTCCAAATACTGATGGGTTGAGAGAGTTGATCCTTGAGGAGGCCCACAATTTGCGTTGTTCCATTCACCTAGGTGTCATAAAGATTTACCGTGACTTAAAACAACATTATTGGAGGTAGAGAATGAAAAAAGATATTGTTGCTTATGTATCTCGATATTTGAATTGTCAACAGGTGAAGTACGAGCATCATAAAATGGGTGGGTTGCCTCAGAGATTGGATATATCAGAGTGAAAGTGGGAGTGCATCACTGTGGATTTTGCGGTAGGCTTACCATGGACCTTAAGGAGATAGGATGCAATCTAGGTTATTATGGACCAGTTGACTAAGTCCGTACACTTCATTCTGGTGATGACTTCATATTCTTCAGAGCGGTTGGCTCAGATTTACATCCGGGGGATTATCCGCCTGTACGGCGTGCCTATTTCCATTATTTCTAACCAAGGCATGCAGTTCACATCGCATTTTTAGAGGGCCGTGCAGCATGAGTTGGGCACGCGGGTCGAGTTGATGCTGTATTTCATCCTCAAATAGATGGATAGTCCGAGCGTACTATTCAGATCATAGAGGACATGTTACGTGCATGTGTTATTGTTTTTGGAGGTTCATGGGATCAATTTTTGCCGCTCGTAGAGTTCGCCTACAATAATAACTATCAGTCGAGCATCCGGATGGCCCCATACGAGGCCTTATATGGGAGGAAATGTCGTTCGCGGATTAGTTGGTTTGATACCAGAGAGGCTAGATTTTTGGGCACTGATTTGGTCTGTGATGCTATGGAGAAGGTTAAGGTAATTCAGGAGCGACCTCATACAGCTTAGTCCAGGCAGAAAAGTTATGCGGATCAAAAGGTTCAAGATGTAGCTTACATGGTGGATGAGAAGGTTCTTCTCCGAGTGTCGCCTATGAAGGGTGTGATGCATTTTGGGAAGAAGGACAAGTTGAGCCTGAGTTTTATTGGCCCATTTGAGATCTTGGGGAGAGTTGGGGAGGTTGACTATATGCTTGCATTGCCTTCTAGCCTAGTAGGGGTACATCCGGTATTTCACATTTCCATGCTTCGAAAGTACCATGAGGACAGATTACAAGTTTTATACTTCATCATGGTACATCTTGACGAGAACTTGACCTATGAGGAAGAGCTTGTAGCTATTCTAGACGGGCAGGTTCGAAAGTTGAGATCCAAGAGTTTTCCTTATGTTAAAGTACAATATAGAGGTCAGCCAATTGAGAAGGCTACATGGGAGTTCGAGTCCGATATGCGAAATAGATACACCCACATTTTTACCTGTCCATGTATGTTTCTATATTCGAGGATGAACGTTTATTTTAGAGGTGGAGAATGTGATGACCCGATAGGTCATTTTATGTACTAGTCATTATTTCCATGTTCCAAGACCTCCCATAGCTTCATTTGATGTTTATCAATTTGCGTGCTTGGTCCGTGTTGTTTCTTAGAAAGCTTTTATGCAAAATTTTGGTGAAAATGTGATTTTTGACTTATAATAAGGTTTGGGTTGACCACGGTCAATATTTTTGGTAACGACCTTAGATCGGTATTTTGATGATTCTGGTAGGTTAGTGTGATTTTTTGGACTTGTATGCACGTTTGGTTAGGGTCGAGGTGACCCGAGCGCATTTCGGCACATTATGTGAAAAATTGTAAAAATGGGTTATCAAGTTGAAACTTTGAGTTTTGAGGATCGGTTCGTGTTATTTGATGTTAATTTGATGATTTGACGTGGATAGAAAGTTGGATGATGTTATTACACTTATGTACATGTTCAGTTTGGATCCCGAGGGACTCGGGTGAGTTTCGGATGCATTGCGGAATGGTTTTGGATTGCTGGTGTCGAGCAGTTGCTGGTGTCTGATTGCAGGTCTCGCAATTGCGAGAACCGGTTCGCAATTGTGAGTCTTGCTTTTGCGAAGTTGGACTCCCAAATGCAATAATTGGTTGAGGGTGGTGTTATTTGCTAATGCGAAGAATAGGTCGCAAATGCGATCCTGAGTTTCCACTTTTGCGACATATCTGTCACTTTTGCGATTCAGAGGGGCCGCATTTGCGATAGGTAAGCAGTTCGCACATGTGAACATTTTGTTGCATTTGCGACATCTCATGCATTGTGACACTGGCCGAAAATGCGATCAGTTTCTCGCATTTGCGGACATCGCATTTGTGAGCACATGATTTTTGCCCTATATGAGTAACTCCTATAAAACTCAAGAAAATAGGTTTTTTTTAATTATTTGCCATTTTATAGGATTTTATTAATTGTTTGCATTTTTGTGCACGTTTAATTTCCTGTAAAAATCATGAAAAAATGTCAAAAAATACCATGCATTGCATTTAGGTTTTGTCTTTACATGTTAGGATTAATTAGTTAATTATTTATCTTATTAAAATTGAAAATCACAAAAGTGGTTCATTTTGGCATTTTTAGTTTTAATTTTAGAATAGTAGTTTTTCTCTTTTAATTTAGGATCAAGGAACTTTTATAATTTTTAGAAAGTGGTTAGTTTTGCAATTTAGATAATTTAGGAATTTAATTTAGAATTTTATTTATTAAAGAAAAGGAAAAGAAAAACAATTGAAAAAGAGAAAAAAAGAGAATTCGAGAAAAAAAGAAAAGAAGGACGTGTTAATTAGTAGCAAAATTAGCTGAAGCCAAAACCCGTTTAACCCTAACTACCGCCCACGCCCGCGTCCCTTACCT
>NW_017671472.1:185883-230447 GCF_001879085.1 Nicotiana attenuata | reverse complement strand
TCCAGATAATCATTTGGGTCAGTTTCAAGCCTCGTTGAAAGCATTCTGAACCTGGCCAGCCTGCCGCTTTTGCTTTTGTTGATCATCTGGTTGATTAAATCGGTACTTCCTGGTACTTTAGTCATTTATTCATCTTTGTTCTCTTCTATTTTTGTTTCTTCTGATCTCTTCCTCTCAATTCTGCCAGTTGCATGTTAGGTTTTATGTGTCATCTGTTTGTTTGTGTATTTAGGGCTTCGGATTAGAGTTTTATCACATAAGTCAATTTAGTTCAATGCATAAATTAATTCTGTTTCGATGGTATTTTCTGATTTCAGCTTATGTTAGAAGAATTTAGGCGTAACTCGAGGTTCAATTGCATTGTTGTGGTTTATTTGAGCATGTTTTAGTTAACAATTTTGTTTCAGAATGCATTGATTATTCCAGTACTTGTGAAAATTCCATTTAGGGTTCCTTGTATAGCTTAGTTCATTATGAATTGATGTCATTTTAGTGGTTTAGGTTCGTTCACCAGTTGTTAGATACCTTTTTCAGCTTTGAATTTCATTTGCTTTCAATCCGTTTGAAGATATTAGCTTATTTGTTTTCTGTCATCTAGGTTTGTAAATGCTTGAAACTCTTAGGGTGTTAATTGAATAGCTAAAAACTTAAGGGGGGGGGGGGTAATTTGGGAGTTAGAAATAGGATTTTTTCAGATAAGGCTTGGTATAGGAAGTTTCTAGAACCTAAGGCAGCTGCCCTCATTTGGTTTGCACAAAATGCATAGGCCAATGAGGGACAGCCAGCTGTCCAGGTAGTTAAAAAGATGCCTTTTGCAGGCTGGGAATAATTCCCAAGGCTGTTTTTGGAGAACATGGCCTTAGAGGCCTATAAAAGTGTGCCCTTTCCTTCACTCGAGATCAGATTTTCAAGCATATTTCCTTGCATCAAAGTTCTGAAATACACAAACAGATTCAGACCCTAAAAAAACACTCAAAGTCTCTGCATCATTTTTGGCTGAAAATTGGTTGGAATTGCTCTTTGGTTTTCACTGTTAGTATGAACTTAAAAGTTTCAAGGGATTTCTGGTTTATCTGGGTTTAAAGATGGACTAAGGGAAGCTGAATATTGCTGTTGATTTGCTGATTTGCTCACACTTCCGACCTTGCTGAAGTTCTCATTTCCTTTTTGCTTTGTTTTATTATCTAGGTACTTCTTGGACCTTAAATGATTTATGAAATGCAAGGCTGTTGTTCCGGTTGAGATATGTAGTTGAAATCGAGGATCTAATACGAAATGCTCCCATTTAATTTTACTCCCATGTTTCTCCTAAATTCACTTAGTCCCTTTAATAGCTTCAGTTTACTGTAGTATTCGTATGGTTTATCTTAGGATATGTTTAATGGAAGGTGTTCTTTGTGAAGGTTTGAGAGTTTATTGTTGTAGAGTATGTAGAACTTGGCTCTAGCATGTTTAAAATATAGTGTTCGGCATGTGTATATTTTCAGGACTTTAACTTGATAGAACAATCGTGTACGTAGTAGTATAGTTGATAAATAGTTTCGTGATTCAAGTTCATGTTGTAGCATTAGTAGCAGTAATAATTTGAGGTTTATAATATGATTGTTATTGCTGTAATTTTGGGAGTTGCATATGATGTGTTCCGTGTGATTGGTGGCCACTTAGGGCCTCAGTAGGGCCTTAATCCTCGATACACTCCTGCCAAAGTTTTTGAGGATTGAATCAGGCCCAAATGGGTCCGCCTGGAATTCTGGTCGGGCCTGTTTGACCTCCAGCCATGTACGTTTCTTTTTGGCTCTATCTTGAGCCCAACCTCCAATAGCATTAGCTTTTCCCCAAAATAGTTTATTGTGTATGTTGTAGAATTGATCCCGGACTTGGTGGCCCACTTGATATATGTGACCATATGTTTGGCTGCACTTCTGGGCTCGATTTCGAGCCCAGTCTCCTTTTTTAAAATAGTCCTGAGCTTAAGCTCACACTGGAATTGGGCTTAATAATCGAATCACCTATGGCCCTCACAAATATTGTAATTAGATATTAAGAATTGACATGCCATTCATAGAAAAGCCTTTAGACGCGTGTTAAAATACAATTGTGATTATGTACACGTTCGCGTGACATAATTACGATCCTAAAAACCAATTCGGAGTATGCGTTCGCGCAACTTCGATCAAACTTTCTTAATAATAAATTTGTTATTAATATAGTCCTCTTTAATTAAATATAGTTCTCTAGGCCGAGGTGTGCCATTCATAATTGAATCCCTATGGCCCTCGTATTAATTTTATGACTTAGATATTAAAAATGATATTCGTAGTTTGCTTTAGGCACATTCAATATACCATCATGGTTGTGCACACGTTCGCGTGACATAATTACGATTCTAAAAATAAAACCGGAGTATGCGTTCGCGCAACTTCGGCCAAACTTTCTTAATAACATAAAGCGTTATTAATTGTGGACACGTTCGCGTGACATGATTTTTGACGCACCAAACAAATGGGTACACGTACACGTGACCTGTTTCAAGATAATTTCTTAATTAAAAAGGCAAATGCGCATAGGTTCTAAAATCAGTAATTAAACAATTTAATTAAGCCAGGTATAATAAAAGAGACCGTGCTAGAACCACGGAACTCGGGAGTGCCTAACACCTTCTCCCGGGTTAACAGAATTCCTTACCCGAATTTTTGTGTTTCGCAGACATTAAACCAGAGTCAAATCTCCTTGATTCGGGATTTTAAACCGGTGACTCGGGACACCATAAACTATCCCAAGTGGCGACTCTGATCTTAAATAATAATCCCGTTTCGATTGTCACTTAAATTGAAAAAACTCCCTTATATATCCCTTTCGGGGTAGAAAAAAGAGGTGTGACAGATTTGGCGACTCTGCTGGGTATAAGAACACAGAACTACTGGTTCAGGGTTCAAGAATTCGAGCTTGTTGATATGATTCTGCTTGGCTTTATTTATTGTTGATATTATTGTATTTTGTGAACCCAATGTGCTAATTGCGGTTTATTTTCCATTTTAATATTGTTTGAATGTTATTAAAATGCTTTCTTACGCCACCCTTTTGAGTCTTCTAGAATTTGGTGCACACGTTCGCGTGGCCCACTTTCTGTTAGAAGTCATACCAGTTAGAATGAGGCATGGGCCAGTAACAAGGCTGGGCAGACTTTAGTGCTCCCGGTACGTTGCCCCCACCTCGGCTCGAGTTGTCCGCTTGGGTAAACCCGGTCTAGAACATAACCCCAGGTTTAAACGTAGAAGAACATAACCTCATGCCGGATCCCTAGTAGGAACGTTTGTTTGCATCACGTGCATTTGACTTAGGGGACTTAACACAGGGGTTGGGTCTGTCTAGGACAGGTGTACCCAAAAATAATAGACCATCCTGATGCATCTTACGTGCTATGTGAACATTTATTTGTTTCGGCTTGCATGCTGACCGGCTAGGAAAGACAATCAGGGGAAAAACCAAGAGTGGCGTAGAAAGGAAATAAATTCGGTATTTGAAAATATCCCAAAACTCTGCCATTTTTTTTTTAGAAAAAGGGAGTTGAAAAAGAAAACAAAAAAAAGAGAAAAAAAAGAGTCTTTTCAAAATAAGTCATTTGTGTCTTCTTTTAAAAATATGTCAAGACTGCCCGAACTACGCAGGTCTGATTCCCAACGGATGTGGGATACGTAGGCAACCTACATAGGGTTCGGCCTCTTTTTTCAAAATTAACCAAATAAAGTGAAGTCGTAGGTAGGGATCTGTGTCAAGAATGAGCCGACCCAGTTTCGGCGACGTTCTCACCGAGATAGCCTTAGAACATTTTCTATTGTCGAAGGGCTATTTTTTGTAGAGAACGAACAAATCTGTCAGTGAGGGGTCATTTTTCTAAGTTTCTTCCCCCGGCCTCAAAATTTACTCGACATTGCGAAGGGACTTCATTTACGAGAGCAACCACTTTTGTGTAAAAAGGGGAAAGGGTCATTTTCTTTTAGAAGTCGAAAACTGTTTCCTCAAAAGTCTGCCAGAGTCAACCCTAACCCTAACCATTCGCAGGTACCAAGATGAGCATTGTCCAGGACCCGAAACTAGTAGTCATAGAGCAGGATCAGTTGCAGTTGCGCATGTGGTGGTATGATTTGGATGGGAATGGTCAAGACTAGGTGAAAGAACAGTTGGGTGCTCTCATCGATCTATTGGAAATCAAACCACAGGAAGATTTGATTAAAGCTTTGGTAACCTTTTGGGATCCTGTGCACAATGTCTTTCACTTTTCGGATTTCGAGCTCACCCCTACACTAGAAGAAATAGCGGGGTACATCCATTTTGGTCGGAACTTGAGAAAACAATAGTTGATATTCTCGAGAGCCCCATCAGTGCACAAATTCTTTGATCTTCTTAATATCAACAAACAAATGAAGAAGGCTCATGTGGACAATGGGTGTTGTTCCTTTCAATTTCTGTATTCCATATTCGGGCATTCGGTCGGGTTCGAAACACATGAAAAAGGATTGAATAACAAACAGGACAAGAACCTTTAGCAAATTCATCGTAGGTTCGCCTTCATAGTTGCGTTCCTGGCAATCATAGTCTTTCCAAATGCCGAGGGGACGGTAGATACCCACATGGCTATAGTTGCACAAACCCTTATTACAAAGAAAGATCACACACTTGCTCCTCTAGTACTGGCAGATATTTACTGGGCCTTGACATTGTGTAGATCCGGGGCCCAATTCTTCGAGGGTTGCAGTGTTCTTCTACAAATGTGGTTGATCGAGCATCTCCGCCACCACCCCAAGTTCATGAGCTATGGTTCAAGTAAAGATAATTTCATCAAAAGCTACGAGGAAAGGGTGAAAGATTACAACGCTCCAGAGGGGTTTGAAGCTTGGATCTCTCATTTGAAAGCTGTAAAGGCAAGTCAAGTCGAATGGACTATAGGTTGGCTCCCGATGTCAGAAATCATATATAGGACAGCCACAAAGGGTTATTTGATGTTGATGGGTTTGCGGAGTGTCCAACCGTACGCACCACAGAGAGTCTTAAGGCAGCTAAGGGAGATATCAGGTGGTTCCTGAAGATGAAGATCTAACCACCCAAGTCATCGAACTCCATCCAGAGGCCGCATTGCCAGAGGCTTTAGTCCAGCAGGATTGGAACAGTTGTAGGTATCTGAAAGATGGCACCCAGGTACCAGATGTTGCCGAAGGGGAAGTGAATCCGAATTATGCAGCATGGTCTGAAAGAAAGTCAGGTGCAAGCAATAAGCCAGGGCCCAAACCAGAGCCTGAAAAACCAGCAAAAAGACCACATGTGCAAGCTTTTGATGACAAAGTCAAGGAAAGGTTGGCTTGGGGAGAGAAGGAGAAAAAGTACCAAGCTACCATTCACACTCTTGAAGAGAAACTGAGAAACGTTGAGTTCAATAATGATATACAACTGCAAGAAGCCGAAGGAGAAAGAAGGAAATTGGCCCAGGAAAATGAAGCCTTGCGAGCTCAAATTCAAAGAATGAAAATCGCCGCCGAAAGTCCGGCCAGAAGTAGACAAGATGAGAAGCTCATAAATGGCCTTAGGAGAAAGGTGGGAGATTACGTGGCGAACCTGGAAAAGACTGAAAAGGAGCTAGCAAAAGCCCAAGCCAAGTTAGCTAAGAATGCGGAGGGACGGGCAAGTTTCGTCCGACAGCTGAAAGAGAAGTACGACAGAGGAATGGTGGGTCTAAAGAAAAGAATCAATGTCCTTGAAAATGAAATGACCAAGCAGGCAAGAGATTTCAAAGCAGAAAGGGAACATTGCTATGCCCTGATGTCTGTTACAACCCATATTCACATACGTTAGTTCATGCCATAAGGTCGTCGACGTAAATCCATGAAAAGATTATCTTTGAGATGATAAGAGATTAATCCTATTGGTCTTAAATGATACAAAGGTGTATAAGGGTGGTTAACAAGTATTAGAAGTTAAACGAATCAAGGATGTTGTCAGCCGTATTTTTGGGTAAACCTAGGGGTTCTTAATACTCTCAAGAGGTCGTATTTTAAGGTATATGAATCATAAAATATCCGTATCATAGTCTTGAAGTCAAACGGGTTATGAAACAAAAGTCGACAAGAGTTGTTGCAACTTAAGTTCATAGTTTTACTTAAACTTTAGGTCAAATGTTATTAAGCTTTTCTCCCAATATACTTGGAATTACGGGGTGATCTACCCACCAAATCTATGAGTCTATTTTCTAACGCATTAAACCTTTTATCAATACGACATTGGAGTAGAGATATATAAACATTTTTGCGAGACTGCACAAGCTGCTAGGTGACAAGTAGGTGGGTCACCTACTTGGTTAAATGATAGCCCAAAAAGAGGCAATTTCGGGTCAGACAAAGAGCCCATTAAAAGGCTTATCTTCTGTAATATATCCCTCATTATATTTCACAAATAACCAGACCTAAACCCCTGCAAACTTCCTCCCAAAAATTATCCACAAACCCTAATTGATTTTCCCTCTCTTTCAAGTTCAAATTGGGGGTAAACCCTAGAGTTTGAAGAACCAAGATAAGGGCTGAGTTATCCAACAAGTAAGGTGAGTTTACTGCCATCTTTCATACATTTATTCTGCTGTGTATTCATGGTAATTCGTTCTATATATCTAAGAACTCACGGGACGGTGATCGGAAGCCGTGAGTTCGAGTTATTCACTTGTAGCGGACTGTTTTGTGGACTGTTTTGTGTTGTTGTTGGGCTGCGTGTTTTACTACTGTTTTGTGGAGTTTTGGAGGAGGAAGGGTGTGGAGAAACACCATACAGATGTAGGGTTGTGGGCTGGTAGTTCTTCGTAATATTTCCGGGTCGTTTGACACGACTACGGTGGCCGTCGTATGTATGAAGTGATTTGGTTGTGCGTGGATTGTTTTGGGAGGCTCAATATGATTATTATTGATGTTGTTTGGGCTGTTTGGTGATTGTTTGGAATTGTGTGAAGTCATATATATAGGGGAGGTGCTGTCCGTTTCATCGTAAAATAGGTTGTGGTCGATACATAATAGTTATGACGCTGAATGGTAACTATAGTATCGTTTCTCTTATTGTAGACTAAGGAGTCGTGAAAATTGCATAGCTTGAGATTGGGGCAGTATATACAAGGTATGTGAGGCTATCCCTTTCCTTCTTTTGCACGACTCCGATTGTACATAATGTAATGAACGAGCTTCCAAAGATACTCTACTCTTAGAAGCTAGCAGTACTTACATTGTTTCCCCTCTTATGGAACGATTGATGTTGATGTTGCTTCTCTTGTTATTATGTTATCAATGTTATTGGTACTTCCTGATTCTTATAAGGTTCATGGTGAAGAGTTAGTCCTAATAACGTGTACAGAGGATACCGACCTTACGTCACTCCGAAAGGTTTAGAACGTGAGTCCATGAGTCGAGCATGCATTATATATATGTATCTATTTTACTCTACCGAGCCGCGCTATAGTCGGTCGACACCTATTGTGCAACCACTGATCAGTTGGGTTTTACCGAGCTCCACGTGGCCGGGTACGTTTTTACCGAGCCTATTACGGCCGGGTACGATATGATGATGATGATGCCCACAGAGGCGTATGTTTTAAAAGTTTATGTATATATACATATGTATCACGCATTTCATGTCAGTAGCCCTTAGAGGTACCCAGATGTTACAGGTTGTTTATTCTCTATCCCTGCTTACATTACTGTTCGTACTTATGGTTCCTGCCTTACATACTCAGTACTTTATTCGTACTGACGTCCTTTTATTTGTGGACGCTGCATGTCGTGCTCAGGTCCTGATAGACAGGCAGGCGCAGCTCCCCCACCATAGTAGGCTGTCCAGTTCAGCGGTGATTGGCGAGATCCCTTCTTCGGACTTGCCTTGGTCTTGGTATGCATTTTTCTTATAGATATTATGGGTATGTCGGGGCCCGGTTCCGGCTATGTTGCAACACTTATGTTCCTTTAGAGGCTCATAGACAGGTGTCGACTCATGTATAGTTTGGTAGGCCTTGTCGGCTGGTTTATGTTGTATAGTCTCTCATGGTAGTGTGGTAGCTCGTACCTTATATATAGTTTCTTGATTGTCTAGTCATCCCATGTTATGTATGTTCATGCCATCATATTTTATTGTTGGTTGTCCATGACCCATGTCTACCATTTATATTGATCTCGTCAGCCCTAAAAGATAATAAAGAAGGTTAGATAAAATGTATGTTGGTACTCGGTAAGTATGGCCGGGTGCTAGTCATGGCCCTCCAGTTTGGGTCGTGACAATGTCACAGTTAGAAAAGGACCTGCAGCAACTCCAATAGCAAAATCACACTGCCGAACAAGTTTTGGGGGCCCGATCTCTGTAGATTGGACGATTGCTACAAGAGAAAGGTATAATCAGGGAAAGGGTTAGGAGGATTGCGGACTAAATTGTGATGAAATGCAACGAGTGTGAGGACATGACCCAGTCCATGTTCTTCGCTTCAGTTATGATTTTTGTCCGACAGATCATGGATGACTTGTTTCGACTTTAAGAAGACCTGGCGCATAGGCCCGCAGCAAGGCCAACTGGAGCAGCAGTAGAAGCACTTATGTACTCTTGATTTTATTTTTCGAGTCTGTGTTGCAATTTCTTTCAGAGTTTGTCAGTCCATTTTGAGTCTTGTTTTAGTTTCTAAAAAATGTTTAAGTCTGTAGGGAAGTCGTTGTAATCAGGATGTTTTGTTTTATCTTATGAAATTTGAAGAAAAAGAAAAATGTGTTTTCTTTTATTTATTTATTTATTTATCTATCCCCAGAACTATGCTTGGTCTGATTCGTGCGGCGTCATGATACGTAGGCAATCCACATAGGATTCTATCATATTCATAAAATGAAAAAGGAAAAAAGGGGAGTGGAAATCAGTCGAGGGGGAAAATAATGGCAGAACAAGAGAGGGAAGAAAACGCGAGAATAAAAGAGGAAAGGAAAATTAAGCAAAGAAAAGGTGGGAATGAAAAAGAAAGAGAGAAAGAAAATGCAAAGAATGAAAAGAATTAGTGAAAGCCGGGATGAAGCAAGCAGCCGTTCAAATGCATAATAGAAATGGTTAACTGCTTAGGTGCATTGCATCCCCAACGTGCGGTTGCCTATTTGTTATGCTCTTAATCGCTAACAAGTTTGCTTGTTGTTATCAAGTACAGGCAGGTGGTTAGTTTGATCGGCATTCTGGCAACCCACCCATACAACACCAGGTCTAAGAACAAGTTGATCATGGCTGGCCAAGAATTGGACGCAAGTGTTATTGATCCGTCAAGAGAGGGGGAAGAGTCTGAGGTTAATCTGAAAGAGGAACTATACAAGTTGAAACATCATATGGCCGAAATGTACCAAGCATGGGTGAAAGGGCATCCCTCACCATCATACCCTGCCAACCCCGCTTTCATCCCACCATTAGCTCAATCCAAAGAACCTCCCACTGCTGATTCATCTCCACAAAATGCACCAGGTTTCACCCACTACCACCATTATCAGGGTACCACCTCCCAAACCCCACAAGCACCACCAGCCAAAACAATCTCGTACCCCCTCCACCAACCACCCCTGTTTTCGTAGCAACCCCACCAGCTACACTCCATCGATCCTCCAGTGAGCCATTATTCCAGACCCAAGATAATTAGTACTATCCCCCAGAGCCTACTTTCAGGGCCCCAGATCATCACTCTTATACTCCTCGTTTTGACCTCCCTGTTGAAACTGAGAAATTACCTAAAAACCCGGAACAGGAGGAGATGTTCAGGAAGGTAAGAAGCTTGGAACAATCTTTCAGAAACATGCGGGGATTGGGAGGCTAGGTGAGCGTAGCCTACAAAGATTTGTGTCTATTTCTTGATGTTCAGCTGCCTGTGGGATTCAAGATGCCTAAATGTATGACGGGCACGGAGACCCGGTGGCCTACTTGAGGGGATTCTATAGCAAAATGAGAGGAGCTGGTGGTAGAGATGAGCTGTTAATGGTGTACTTCAGCCAGAGTCTGAGTGGCGCGGCATTAGAGTTGTATACATGTCAAGATCATAGCAGATGGTATACATGGGATGATTTGGCCCAAGCATTTGCACGTCACTTCCAGTATAACATAGAGATCGTTCCAGATAATTTGTCCCTGACTAAGATAGAGAAGAAACCAGGAGAAAGTTTCAGAGAATATGGTTTTCGTTGGAGAGAACAAGCGGCAAGAGTCAACCCTTCGATGGAGGAAAATGAAATGGTGGAGTATTTTCTGCAAGCTCTGGAGCCCACTTACTTTGGCCATCTGATATCGGTCATAGGCAAATCTTTCAACGAGGTAGTAAAGATGGGTGGCATGGTGGAAGGACTTAAGTCGAGCAAAATGATGAGCTACTCGGCCATCAAAGCAACCACCCAAGCCATCCAGAATGGTACCGGAGGAGTGATCGGAAAGAAGAAGAAAGAAGATGCGGCAACAGTTGATTTAGGATCATGGTTTGTACCGGGGGGCCCGTTACACCATTATACCCAGCCTCGGCCCCATCACCGAACCTACACCCAAACCCCATATAATCCACCCCAACACTACTTCCCATCCCCAGACCCTCAGATTTCTGTCCACCACGCCCAATCATACACTCAACCACCTTCTTACCCACAGTGGCATGCCCCAAACCCACAAAACACCTACCCAGCTCCGCAAAATGCTTACCCACCTCCGCGAGCTTACTGTATCCCTACAGGTCCAAGTTTCCGGCCCAAGCCAGTATTTAGAAACGAGAGGTTACAGCGGTAGAAAACTTTCACCCCGTTGGGGGATTCTTATACCAGCTTATTCTAGAGATTGAGGCAGTTGGATGTGCTGAGGCCAATTGAGTCGAATTGCCAAACCCTCCTCCGAAGAATCTTGATTACTCCCTGAGCTGTGCATATTGTTCTGGTACTCCGGGGCATGATATGGAAAAGTGCTGGCACTTGCAAAATGCCATCCAAGAGCTCATTGACACAAACCAGATTGTGGTCCAAACTCCGGAAGCACCCAACATCAATCAAAACCCCCAACTCATGATGAAACAAACATGATCGAGATAGTAAACAAGGAGGGGGAGCCCAAGAAGCCATCGCAATCTGTGATGATGATTCGGTCTAGTGAAGCCAAGCCAGTCAAGGAAACAACTGTTACAAAACCAATGGTTGAAGGAGCAGCAAACAAGTTGAGCATGCCAAACAGTGAACCATCTGTGGTAGTTGAGAAGAGATCCCTAAGTGATGCTATACCAAAGCAAGAAAAGTTAAAGGTGATCGTGCCAGGGTTGGCGAATAAGCCTGTCATAGTTGTGGAGGGTGCCCGTACGGACCCTGTCATCATCAAGCCTTTAACCCAGCTGCCAGTGATCAGCACCAAGGCTATCCCATGGAGCTATGAACGGGTGATAGTGACTTATAAGGGAAAGGAAGTGAAAGAAGAAGTCAATGAGGCACAGGGATAACTCGTTCGAGGAGATGCTTTGCCCCGAAAGAGTTGAGGAAAGCTAAAACACTCAGAGATAATCCAGTTCCAGGAAAGAAAGCAGTCACTGAAGAAGAAGCGGAGGAGTTTTTGAGAAAGATGAAAGTTTAAGATTACTCTATCGTGGAGCGGTTGAGGAAGAGCCCGCTCAGATTTCTTTGCTATCATTGTTGATCCATTCAGATGAGCATCGTCGGGCCCTGATGAAAATTCTGAACGAAGCTCATGTCCCCGATAAAATCACAGTGATTCATTTAGAGAGGATCGCTAATAAGATATTTGAGGTAAACAGGGTCACTTTCTCTGATGACGAGTTGCCTGTGGAAGGTACTGAACACAACAAAGCTCTCTATCTTACAGTAAAGTGTAAAGATTATGTGGTCACCAGGGTGCTGGTGGATAATGGTTCCAGTGCAAACATTTTCCCTCTCTCCACCTTGCACAAGTTGAAGATTGATACTGAAAGGGTCCATAAGAACAATATATGTGTCCGAGGTTTTGATGGTGGAGGAAAAGATTCGGTTGGTGATATAGTGCTTGAATTGACAATAAGACCGATTGAATTCACCATGGAGTTCCAGGTATTGGACGTGGCCGTCTCTTACAATTTGCTATTGGGTCGGCCCTGGATACATGCTGCCAAAGCAGTCCCGTCCTCTTTGCACCAGATGGTCAAGTTTGAGTGGGACAGACAGGAGACTGTCGTGCATGGTGATGAGAGCTTGGTTGCTTACAATGATGCCTCCGTCCCGTTCATTGAGGTTGAAGATGATCAAGGGACTTGGGTCTACCAGGTTTCTCAAATAGTGCCAGTTGAGAAGGTTCCAGAAGGAAAATGTATTCCAACTCCAAAGTTAGCCTCCGCATTTGTCATGGTGGCATCTGTAATGCTGAAGAATGGTTTTGTGCCAGGCAAAGGCCTGGGCGCTTCTTTACAAGGTATCGTGCAGCCAGTGTCACTGCCAAAAAACTTGGATACGTTCGTCCTTGGATTCAAACCCACAGCGGCAGACGTGAAAAGGGCCAAAAGGTTGAAACAGAAAGCGTGGGCACTTCCGAAGCCTATCCCGCGTCTCTCCAGGTCATTTGTCAAGCCCGGTGCCGTGAAACGCCCAGTAATAGTAGTTCCAAATCCGGTGGTTGATGTTGATGAAAAGTTAATCGAAAGTTTTCAGAGTTTGTTTGATGATGTGAACATGGTAGAAGTTGGAGAGGGTTCCAGCAAAGCGGATGTGCAGTTTGTCGGGCCAAAGTAAAGCTTAACAATTGGAAGGCTACACCTCTCCCTACTCAGAAGGAGTTTTGGTAGTTTGCTTTGTTTTCCTTTCTATCTGGGTCATTCCAGGGTTGTGACCCAGATTTTTATTTTCTCGCTTGTTTGATGTACAAACCCTGTTATCCTTTATTTTCAATGAAATGCAATTTCCCTTTTTCCATCATTCCTGATAGTTTTTATTTTCTTTTCTTCTTTGTACAGTTCTTTTTATGCTGGTTTCAATGACATGACATGCATGAGGAATCTTTGGCCAAGTCTTAAAAGTCAATCTAATTTTGAAATAATAATCCAAGAAATAGAGAGTGATGATGTAACAGAATATGATGAGGATGAGGCACTTGAGGAAATCAGTAAAGAATAAATCATTTTGAAGAAAAACCCAAGCCTAATTTGAATGAAACCGAAGCAATCAATTTAGGAGATCCAGATAATGTCAGAGAAACCAAGATGAGTGTCCATCTCGAACCCCAGATCAGGGAGAAAATAATCAAAGCACTGTTAAAATACAAGGATATTTTTGCATGGTCATATGATGACATGCCGGGCTTGAGTACCGACTTGGTGGTCCACAAATTGCCAACTGATCCAACTTTCCCTCCCGTCAAGCAGAAATTGAGGATGTTTAAGACCGACATAAGTGTGAAAATCAAAGAAGAAGTCATAAAGCAGCTTGAGGCAAAGGTCATTTGAGTCACGCGGTATCCCACGTGGTTGGCTAATGTTGTGCATGTGCCACAGAAAGACGGTAAGACCAGAGTATGTGTCGATTACCATGACCTCAACAAAGCAAGTCCAAAGGATAACTTCCCATTGCCAAATATCCACATTTTGATTGATAATTGTGCCAAGCATGAGATTGGGTCTTTTGTGGATTGCTCTGCGGGATATCATCAGATCTTAATGGATGAGGACGATGCGGAAAAGATGGCATTTAACACGCCATGGGGAACATATTGCTACAGGGTCATGCCATTTGGTTTGAAAAACGCCGGGGCAACTTACATGAGGGCAATGACCACCATATTCCACGATATGATACACAGGGAGATCGAGGTTTACGTGGATGATGTAATCATAAAGTCCAGGAAGCAGTCTGACCACGTCAGGGACCTGAGAAAATTCTTCCAGAGGCTCCGTAGGTACAATCTTAAGATCAACCCTGCAAAGTGTGCATTTGGTGTCCCGTCGGGCAAGTTGTTAGGCTTCATAGTCAGTCGGTGGGGCATCGAGCTGGATCCGTCAAAAAACAAAGCTATCCAAGAATTACCACCGCCAAAGAACAAGACTGAGGTGATGAGTCTATTAGGGAGGTTGAATTACATCAGCAGGTTTATTGCTCAACTGACGACAACCTGTGAGCCCATCTTCAAGTTGCTAAAGAAGGATGCTGCGGTCAAATTGACCGATAATTGCCAAGAAGCATTCGATAAGATCAAGGAGTATTTGTCAAACCCACCTGTGTTGGTACCGCCGGAACCAGGGAGACCTTTGATTATTTATTTGACAGTCCTGGATAATTCATTTGGCTGCGTGTTGGGTCAACATGACATCACTGGTAGGAAAGAGCAGGCCATCTATTATCTCAGCAAGAAGTTCACATCCTATGAGGTTAAGTATATCCCCCCTGGAAAGGACATGTTGTGCCCTGACTTGGGTAGCAGAAGCTGAAGCATTATCTGTCATCCTACACTACTTACCTCATTTCTCGCCTGGATCCTTTAAAGTATATTTTCCAGAAGCCTATGCCCACAGGAAGACTCGCAAAGTGGCAGATCTTGCTCACAGAATTTGACATTGTATACGTGACTCGGACGGCAATGAAAGCCCAAGCTTTGGCTGATCACTTGGCCGAGAACCCGGTGGATGAAGAATATGAGCTGTTGAAGACTTATTTTCCTGATGAAGAGGTAATGCATGTTGAGGAGGTCGAGCAGGATGAGAAGCTCGGTTGTAAACTTTTCTTTGATGGGGCTGCTAACATGAAAGGCGTTGGGATAGGAGCTGTGCTCATTTCTGAAACAGGGCACCACTACCCTGTCACAGCTCAACTTCGTTTCTATTGCACCAACAACATGGCTGAGTACGAAGCATGCATTCTGGGTTTAAGGTTAGCTGTGGACATGGGAGTCCAGGAAGTGCTGGTTTTGGGAGATTCAGATCTGTTAGTACACCAGATTCAGGGAGAATGGGAGACTCGAGATTTGAAGCTCATACCATACCTACAATGTCTGCAGGATCTTTGTCAGAGGTTCAAATCAGTGGAGTTCAGGCATATCCCTAGGATCCATAATGAGGTTGCTGATGCCTTGGCTACTCTAGCGTCAATGTTACATCATCCAGATAAGGCTTATATTGACCCTTTGCGTATTTAGGTCCGTGATTAGCATGCCTACTATAACATGGTGGAAAAAGAACTCGATGGTGAGTCGTGGTTCCATGATATCAGGGAATACATCAGGATGGGGGTATATCCGGTACAAGCCATAGGTGATCAAAAGAGAAAAATTCGACGTTTGGCAAGTGGATTTTTCTTAAGTGGAAGAGTTTTGTACAAAAGAACTCCAGATCTTGGATTGTTGAGATGCATAGATGCTAAGCAAGCCACGACTATCATGACCGAAGTACACTCAGGAGTTTGTGGGCCCCATATAAGTGGGTATGTTCTGGCAAAGAAAATTCTTCGAGCAGGTTATTACTGGCGCACCATGGAGCGAGATTGCATCAGCTTTGTGCGAAAGTGTCATCAATGCCAGGTGCACGGCGATTTGATCCATTCTCCCCCATCTGAATTGCACACAATGTCCGCACCTTGGCCCTTTGTTGCTTGAGGCATGGATGTCATCAGACCAATTGAGCTAGCAGCATCCAATGGGCACAGATTCATTCTGGTAGCCATCGATTATTTCACTAAGTGGGTTGAGGCTATGACTTTCAAATTTGTAACCAAGAAAGCAGTGGTTGACTTTGTTCATTCAAACATCATTTGTCGGTTTGGAATTCCAAAGGTAATTATCACGGACAATGATGCTAATCTTAACAGCCATTTGATGAAGGAAGTATGCCAGCAGTTTAAGATTATGCATCGAAATTCCACTCCGTATCGTCCCAAGGCAAATGGAGCGGTTGAGGCAGCCAACAAGAACATAAAGAAGATACTTCGAAAGATGGTGCAAGGTTCTAGGTAATGGCATGAAAAGTTAACCTTTGCTTTACTGGAATACCGCACTACTATTCGCACTTCAGTAGGTGCAACTCCTTATTTGTTGGTGTATGGTACTGAAGCAGTGATACCTGCGGAGAGAGGTTGAGATTCCATCCCTTCGAATTGTCGCTGAAGCAGAGATTGATGATGATGAGTGGGTCAAAACCCATTTGGAGCAATTAAGTCTGATTGATGAGAAAAGACTGGCGACAGTATGTCACGGCCAGTTGTATCAAAAGAGAATGGCAAGAGCATACAACAAGAAGGTGCGTCCCCGGAGATTTGAAGTGGGTCAGCTAGTGTTGAAATGCATCCTTCCACATCAGGCTGAAGGAAAAGGCAAGTTTGCCCCAAATTGGCAGGGGCCATTCGTAGTAATGAGAGTGTTGTCCAATGGTGCTTTGTACTTAACAGATATAGAAGGCAAGTGTGTAGACATGGCTATCAATTCTGATGCGTTCAAAAGATATTATGTATGATTTCTTTGTTTAAATTGTGTCCGTTTGTACTTGGCATGTTTTGAAGATTGAAATGACGAAGGCATTTTATTCTGCTATCTAAACACTTTATCCATTGTTACCCCTTTGAGCCTTATTTGCTTTCTTTCATGCCCCTCTTTTGGAATCAGTAGCAAAGATCAAAAATACAGATACAGAAGAAAAAGAGAGAGAGAAAATGAAAAAAGAAAGAAGAGACAAAAGAATAAAGAGAAAAATAAAAAAAATAAAAAAAGAAAGAAAAACAAAAAAAAGAGAAAGAAGAAAAGGAAAAGAGAAAAGTACAAAAAACAAAGCAACTCCTATGTCATGAACTACGTTCGACCTGATTCCTTTTAAGGATACGTAGGCAGCCTCACGGTTCGGTCCCATCAAAACAAAAATTCAAAAGCCCCAAGCAAAGAAACTGGGGCAGAAGTTGCGGTCCTATAAAAAGATCTGACTCCAAAAGTTGTAATTTTGAACCCACTCAGTTATTTTGAGCCTTTATGATATCCTTTCTTTCTAACCCTGTCAAAACCCCACATTACGGTCCAAAGAAAGACCTTCCGATCAATCTTCGAGGGATGCCAGGTCAGGCAAGTTAGAGGTATGATTCATATCAGGGGCAACACTCCGTTCTACGCAGGGAAAATGAATAAATGAGAGAGTCTTATTGGTGAAAACCCTCACGGGCATCGTAAGGCGACGCAAAGTTGAGAGAAATGAATAAATGAGAGAGTCTTATTGGTGAAAACCCTCACGGGCACCATAAGGCGACGGAAAGTTGAGAGAAATTAAAAATGAAAGAGTCTTATTGGTGAAAACCCTCACGGGCACCGTAAGGCGACTTTCATCTCATGTATCCACGACCTTCCGAGGATTACATTGTAACCTATATCACCATCCACCACTTCGAATAGAGTAGTCTTTGTTACTCCTTTGGCATGTGTGGGCAGCAAAATCTCTCCTCGAGTTGTCACGCTTGTCAAGTTGAAGTCAGCTAAGAGTTATGTCACCGGAACGATGCCCCTGGTTAACTTTGCTTGCTCTCCATTATATTATGTTGGCTGAACTTCATGGGTCAACCAAAACAAGTTTAATTTTGAAATCTAAACATTGAGAGAGATTACCAAAGCATCATTGTATGGCAAAAATAGTCCGTCAGTGTCCTCCTCCATGAAGGTGATATCATCTTCTGCGACTTCCCGGTGTCTCTTGTTGCGAGTCACCAATATCTTCGTTTTCTTCGCTGCTGAAAAGGTTACACTATTGACTTTGTGTTCTTTGAAGATCATGTTGATAGTCATCCGAGGTGACCCTTCTGCTACTTTCGAAGGCTCTGCATTGTCCCCGCTTCGATCGTAGTTAATCTTGGCTCGGTCTTGAGATGGACATTTTTCAACAATGTCGCCACCTCTTCGCGAAGATGTCAGCAGTCCCTAGTTCTGTGGCCATGAGTTCCATAGTAGTCACACTATAAACTGGGATCCCTCTAGCTAGGACCTGAGCGGTTTGGCTTCGGGAACCGTGCTTCTTTGATATTTCTCATTGCCTGATACTAACTCTACTAGGCTGATATTGAAGTTGTAATCCGATAACCTGGGATATGCGGAGTCTCGGGCCCGTGACACCAATTTCTCTCGCAACAACCTGCTGTTCCGGCCACGATCGACTCTTCTATCGGGAACGACCCTATCCGATGTCTAAAACTCTTTGCTTTTACGCCCATCGATCCTCTCGTACGGTAGAAACTGACCTCTAAAGGTTCGCCGATCAGCATCGAAATCGCTCTTAAACTTGTCCTGGCTTTGGTCTTGACCCCGTGTCTTAGCCAATACATAAGACCCAAGCTGATCGACCTCTATCCTTATTTTTGACTCATAGCATTTATGGACATCTGCCTATGTGGTTGCCTGAAACTCGAGCAGGCTCTCCTTCAGTTTTCGGGAGGCATCGGAACTTAGTGGATTTAGACCCTTTGTGAATGCCTTCGTTTCCCACTCATCTGGAACCGCCAATACCACCTTTCTTTTTGGAATCGGATCATAATTTCTCGTAGTAGTTTGGATTCGCCCCTGCGCAATTCTAATATATCTGCCTTTCTGGCTTGTACCTTCCTTGCTCCGGCATAGGCCTTAATGAACGAGTCTGCAATAATTTCAAAAGAATTGATTGAATTCTCGGGTAAAAGAGAGTACCATGTCAAGGCCCCCTTTGTGAGGGTTTCCCTAAACTTCTTCAACAAGACCGACTCGATCTTTTATTGATCCAAATCATTTCCTTTCACAGCCATGGTGTAGGTTGTGATATGCTCCTGTGGATCCGAAGTCCTATCGTACTTCGGTATGTCTGATATTTTGGAATTAACTCTAGTGCTGCACTTGGCTTAAAAGGTAACTGCATGTACTTTTTTGAATCCAAACCCTTTAACACTGGTGGTGCACCAGGAATCTAATCAATCCAAGCGTGAATCTCCTTTGCATTGTGATCCATTTGTTCGTTCATTTCTCTCATGAACCTCATGAGCGCGATTTTGAAAGGATCACTTCCGTTGCTGTTCCCAAATTCGCTATCGGTCCCTCCGGCTTTGTCGAAACTGACTTTACCCCCTGGGGTGTTGTTATCGATTCTTTGAGCCGTTTGATTTATGGGAACACTGGGAAGGATTGGTCCCTTACGTTCGCGTTGTTGGAAGCACATGCCAATGCTTGTTCTAACTCTATCATCACCCTATCCTGCCTTGAGAGAAGATCCGTAATTGTTTTATGTTGTTTTCTGAGGAGTTTGATCGTCTCTACGACATATTCCTCCTCCGCATCATTAGGAGTTGGGTCCCGCACATGCCCAGGATCTGATGTTCGCGAACCAGGGTGGTTTCATCACCTTCGTTACGGGTGTCACTGATTAAGTCATCACGCTGGGACAATTCTTCCCGTTCAATGTGTGCTTCAACGTTGTATGCGTTGTTGACATCGTTAGCTGCCATATCTGATTTTTACTAAGGAAAAAACTAAAACTTGTTAGCAATAGACGTATGGATCAAAGCAATTAGGCAACTGTCTATTCCCCACGGATGACATCAAACTATATACCCATAAGACGGTACAGTTAAATTTGTAACATGGTTTATAAATAAGTGAATTGATTTGACCCAAAAACGATAAAGAAATAAGTCTGAAGTTAAATTTAGCAATTGAGTTAAAGAAGATACCAAGACTGGTTCTGAACTCAGCCTTTTCGAGAACAAAAGTGAAAGTAAAGATAAAGCAACGATGACCGGGTAAAGTGAGAGCTAAATAGTAAAGTATGAGAGCAAAATAGTAAAATCTGGCTTTTGTGTATAGAGTATTTCGTGTCCTTACAATGGTGTTAACCCCACTATTTATAGTTCTAGCTAGGGAAACAAGATCCTAGGATCAAGCTCTTCTATAAATGAGGATAAAAGTGTCATTGATGAATATGTAACGGCAAGCCTTGAATGCAAAAATTGTCTGTAACAACTGCTCATTTAAGCTAGCAAATGTTTCCTCATTAAATGCTGTTCGATGGCGAATCTTTGAACTTCTACTGATGTCTACATTCCCTTCGGAATCCATCCGGTACCGGTCACACACATCGCATTCGGTACTAATTGTTTCCCGACTCGTCCTTTGTCTATCTTCGACTCCACGTATCATCTTACCATTCGATCACTTGTTATTGTTAGAACATGCGCAGCGGAAACAAGCATGCAATCAGGCATCAATTACATGTAAAATAGACAACGCAATGATAATGAGATCAGGAACACTAACCTCTTGAAATAGTTGCACAAATTCTCCAAGCAGCAAGAATCCAGGGCTGTAGTCTTCTGCTATTTGCCTAGTAAAACCTTGAACACTTTTGCTTTTGTGTGGCAAGAACAATACAACTCTAGGTTAGTTAACAGGAGAAACCTGTCTCCTTTTTATACACGAAATTAAGCCCTAAAATAGGCTCAAAAACGTGTGGAGTAGGATTCCATAAGTAGAATCCTACTCCAACTCAAAAAGGTAACTTTTCTCCCAAGCTACTTTTTACCCAAGTTTGTCCAGGTTATTACTAGGTATAGCAAGGACCACAGAAATAATAAGAGGCTACTAATTATAGTACTAATTCGAAGTAGGCAGGAATTAGATCCTACTATAATTAATTGCAATTTATTCCACTAAAAAACTGCAATTGAACTCCTCAATATGAATTTCAAAAATTCATCAACACTTATTTTAACTCCCCATGTTAAGATTTCAAATACCAGTTAATTAAATTAAATCACTGAAAATTTAATTCAATCAACTAATTAAATCCTTTATAATTCCGCTTAAACTATCTCATGTGACGGATACAAAATCCACTAGCCGGATTTTCACATGAAAACTTATAAGCTTATATAAAGGGGTATTATCAAACCCAAAAACCAAGTCATGGATTCTATCAACTAATTATTTTTCACAAATGTTATTTGTTATTGTCCAATTTATTAGGCATATACTAACTCTAAATAGAGTCGTACCTTTTGAAAATCAAAACAATAAACAAATTACATTGATCATAATAATTATATCAAGATTAGAGTATAAGCTCATTTAATGAATTAGAGAAAGTGTTTATATTGTATTCGGTACAAAAATATCTTTTCTCTACTGGTCCGTTCAATACACACTGAGTATACTAGCACAAGAAAGTGGAGTAGATCTTACTCCCATAACAAGACAAATTATACAATAATCTTGTGCTACAATCATCAAGATATTTTGTCCGATAATATCTTCGATTGTGAACATAGTTTATTAATTATGAGAACCAACAATTTAATCTTCTGTGTATGAGCTAAGACTCCATACACTAAATTGTCTACTACATAATCAAAAGGACACACATGTTACAAATGATCTATTTAAAATAGTGCTTTATTGAATTGAATAAATTAAATAAACAATTGTTTCATAAAGAACAAAATATAATACTATGTCTAAACCGCATGGTTAATAGTATATCCCAACAGTTATCAACCAATTTTACCCCATACACATATAACTTACTAAAATTAATCTTTGAATTTTTGGTCTTAAACATGTTATGCCATGTATATAAGAGATTGATATTAAAGATAAAATTAAAATGTTAAATTAACAATTTACTAAATGTATAATATTACATTTTTTAAACAACTTAAAAAAAGTATGATACATAGATTAAAATGTGGAGAGGTAATAATGAAGACAATTTTCTTTTTTTCACTCGACAATGATCATAGTCGACAGTGGGTGGTTCCCTAGGTGCATGTTTAAATGAGGAATATTCATAAATCACTATTGTTTAGTGGCTGTTAACTTTCTATAACTATCATATATATAATTACTTCCTATAACTACTATTTAGTTGTTACGGTAGTATATTCACATGTATTCGCGCTACCGTATTCATGAATACAACAGTAAAAAACGCCTAAAAATCAGGATAGTCCAGCTGTACGCGCATGTATTGACATGTATACGCGCCATGTATCCATGAATATAGCAGCAAAAAGCGCCTAAAATCAAGGTAGTCCAGCTGTACGCGCATATATTCACATGTATTTGCGCTGCTGTATTCACGAGTAAAAAGCGCCTAAACTCAGGGCAGTCCAGCTGTACGCGCATGTATTCACATGTATTCGCGCCATGTATTTATGAATACAGTAACAACAATCACCTTAAAAATAGGTACGTAGCATAAATAGCGTATTTCATGCCTCAATTGTAGTATATACCATAAATAATATTTTGCTATAAAATATAAAAGATAATTATAGAAATAATATTTTAAAATAATTTTGATTTATAAATTATAATAAATAGGGTGTGTACCGTAAAATTTCCTTTTTAAATAGCAGCCCTTATTAGAGTGGCTATTTGGTGTCATTTCTACCCCTTTATAAGTAAGGCCCACACGCATTAACAGAAGCCCATTGAAATATCTGGAAAACGCAACTCCGGTTTTCTGGTTCCCGCCGAAGAGCAGAAAGAACGGTGAAAATGGTTGGAAGAAGTTTGTTACCGGGAACTATCTGCAAATCACGGCAGCTCAAACATCTCTTTTCCAATCCCTTCATCTTTCAACCTCTCTTATCCCATTCCTTACCCCAACAAAGAACCAGGTATATTAATTTATCTCTCTTTCCAAAAATACATACATAGACACAAATAATTTTGCAAAAATCTCATAGTTTAGTAGTCCTTTTACTGCAAAATGCAAGGTTTTACTTGGCGGAGTCGCTGTTGGGTCACACCTAAGAGCACCCAAATGTGATCTTGGATGCGTATATTTGGGTCGGGGTTTCTGTACGGTTGGCAAAGCTGTGGAATCAGCTGCTGGTGTTGAAGAGAGTTCTGGAGAAGGTAAAATCAAAAGGAAGAAATTGAAGGGAAAAAGACAGGTTGTAAGGTGGTTAAAGTTCTTCAGGTGGAAGAAGAAGAAAGATTTCCAAAGAATGACTGCAGAAAACAAAATTCTTTTCAAATTGAGCAAGGTAAATCTTCTTTACTTTATGTAGTAGAAGTAGGAAGCTTTCTAGAAAAAAGTCTAAGATATCAAGACTGTAACTTTTTACAACATCTACTTCTTGCTGGTTCTCTCCGTCCAATTTATGCGGCTGTGCTGAATTTAAGAAAGATGTGGTCTAAAATAAACTAATAAACTTGTTTGGTTATAAATAATTTTACTGAAAAAATTAAAAAGTTTAAAATTTAAGTTATTTCTTAATAGAAAAATATAATATTCTTTTGGGACAGCTTAAAAGGAAAAGTATATCAGAAACTGGGATATTGCTACATATCACTTATAAAAAAGTGTTTGAAATATCAATAATAAAGTACTATGGTGGCTTCAAATGTTTGAAATTCCAACCTCTTGAGCCCCTTTGACCCTTTTATGCCATCTCTTGATCCTTGTTTACTCTAGGGCAATCTGTGAAAAGAGACTTGTTATCTATCTAAATGTCTGTGGTTATGTGTGCTATCCTAGTACTCTTTTTATTCCCAAATTGGTAGTCTCGAGGGTCATATTGTGATATTTTGAAAATTTGAAAGTTATGTATTTATGTAGTTATATCTAAATTTGCACACTAACTATATTGAAAAATTAGTTAATAATTCATTCATGAGATTTAAGAAAAATAGTTCAAGTGTACTAACAAATATGAAACTAATAGGCCCATGTGATCAAGGGTTCTAAAAGGTGCAACATTTCATCGTACTAAAATCAAAAGTTTATTTTGTAAAATTTCATATACAATAAATTGTAAGATTATTTACAATGATCATTCAAAATTACATTTGAATGTGTCACATGAATCATATACCAGTCCCAAATTTCAACAAAAATATAGATGCATATGCAAATGTGATCTTCATGATAGCTTCTAAAAGTCTGATTTGTCTTGTCATCCTTATTTCTCTTCTAGTAAATCACCTATGATAGCAACAAACTATTGCTAAGTATAAAACTTAGTGGACACCTAAGGGTGTGGCCTAGTGATCAATGAAGTGGGTTGAGAACCACAAGGTCTTAGGTTCAAATCCTAGAGGAGATAAAAAATGGTGGGTGGTTTCTTCACATCTGTTCAAGCGTTGGTGGATAGAGTTACCTGGTACCTGTTGTTGGCAGGAAGTAGCAAGTATCCCGTGGGATTAGTTGAGGTGTACGCAAGCTGGCCCAGGCACCGTAGTTATTAAAAATAAGTATAAAACTTAGTGACACTTAAACTTTGGGTTTGGAGCCACTAAATTCTCTAATGCTCATTTGAAATATGTTATGACCACTGATGCTTGCAGCCTCACTCAGATAAGTCCTTTTTTTTCCTTTTCTTCTTCAAACAGTCTCCCTGTCTTGAATTTTCTTCTTTATTCATAACCCTCGAAGTCATTGCATTTCATTTCCTTTTGGGTCTACTTTCTCCAAGATTTCTTGTTAGACTTGCCAAGCAAACAAGAAGGGATTGCAAAGCTTATTACCAACTTCCAAAGTGCAAAGCGAAGTGCGGCCACATCATGCCAGAAATAGCATGATGCACAATGAAAAATAAGGTGTTAGCCAAGGTTCAAGTAATCAAGTGGTTTCATGAATTGTGGGGAGAAATACAAAGAGTCAAATTGGGAAGACAGAAATGCCAAAACAGCAGGTTGAGTATAGGGCACTCAAGTCATTCAGGGTCCCGTGGTTAAGGTTCAATCAGAAGGGGAAACAATTCCTTGCCGGTCGGATGCAGTTGAGCAGAACAAAGCATGACAGTGGAAAGGACGCCCTCAGCAAGAATGCCACAAACTAACCACCGCATTTTCAAACTGACAAGATTTTTCTTTGATTGAAACAGGGGCAGAAATTTTATTTGTTCCGGAGAAACCCACCGTGAAGAAAGCAGGTGCCAGACAGGCTCGGCGGTAAGTTTTCAATACTCTCCCGGATAACGGGATTTAGTAAGTTTCGAGACCCTCGCAAGTGACAAGGTCTCGCGAGAGTTTTTCTTTTGGGAAGTATAATTCAGCATTTAAGTTTTCACTTTTGAAGATGAGACTCGGTTTGAAATTTTCAGGATAAGGAAATTTAGCTTAGAACTGATTTTGATAACAAGAGTCGGTTAACACTCATAGATGTTCTCAATATCAAACTGAGGCAGAAAAATTTCTTTTGCTTTGTCTGTTTTGTTGTCATCAGGCGCCCACTTGGAGAACAAGGGAAAACAACTCAAGTTTAGAGGAAAACAGTTCAAGTTTCAGAGAAAGGCAATTTAACTTTCGGCAATCAGGCGCGCACCTGGAGAACAAGGGAAGACCACATAGGGTTCCATGGAAAGGAAAGCAGTTCAGGTTCAAGCAATCTGGCGCCCACCTTAAGAACAAGGGAAAACAATTCAAGTTGCAAGGGAAGGGAAGGCAGTTCAGGTTCAGCAATCAGGCCCCCACCTGGAGAACAAGGGAGAACAGCTCAAATTTCAAGGGAACGGAAGACAATTCAAAGGGAAAAGCAGTTTCGAAAGAAGACGGTTCAAGTTAAGAAATCAGGCGCCCACCTGGAGAACAAGGGAAAATAGCTCAAGATTCGAGAGAAAACAAGTCAAGTTAAGCAATCAGGCGCCCACCTGGAGAACAAGGGAAGACAGCACAAGTTTCAAGGGAAAGCAGTTTCAAAGTAAAATAGTTCAAATTTCATGGGAAAAGAAGACAGCACTAGTTTCAAGGGAAAATAGTTCAAGTTTCAAGGGAAGACGGTTCAAGTTTTGGCAATCAGGCGCCCACCTGGAAAACAAGGGAAGTCATTTCAGAATGCATTTCAAGTCAGCAACAAAGGAAGTTACCTGGGAAGTACGAGTCAACAGCTCAAGATGCAACACAGAGCCGCAAGATCAAGTTTGAAGATACGTAGATAGGATTCTTGTAATTCATATATCATAGTTTAGTTTAGCTTCTTTTGGTTTTGACAAGGTATAATAAGGAGTTCAGCAAGCAACAGCAGCAACATCAACAGTGAAATCACAGCTTCTCGGTAGTCCCAGCTACCAAAACTTTTCGAACTACACTGACCTGATTCCTTTATAGCCAAGGATATGTAGGCAACCTCGGAAGCAGTGCGCGGTCAAATCTTTCAAAAATGCTTCCCACGGAGTGTTCAAACGGGCAAAAATCACTCGTATCTGCTCACTTTATCTTTGCACGAAAACTCTTCGTGTTTCCGAGCAAAGAGGGGCAGTTGTGAGCACATGATTTTTGACCTATATGAGTTACTCCTATAAAACTCAAGAAAATAGATTTTTTTAATTATTTGCCATTTTATAGGATTTTATTAATTGTTTGCATTTTTGTGCATGTTTAATTTCCAGTAAAAATCATGAAAAAATATCAAAAAAATACCATGCATTGCATTTAGGTTTTGTCTTTACATTTTAGGATTAATTAGTTAATTATTTATCTTATTAAAATTGAAAATCACAAAAATGGTTCATTTTGGCATTTTTAGTTTTAATTTTAGAATAGTAGTTTTTCTCTTTTAATTTAGGATCAAGGAACTTTTATTATTTTTAGAAAGTGGTTAGTTTTGCAATTTAGATAATTTAGGAATTTAGTTTAGAATTTTATTTATTAAAGAAAAGGAAAAGAAAAACAATTGAAAAAGAGAAAAAAAAAGAGAATTAGAGAAAAAAAGAAAAGAGGCTGTTTAATTGAGCAAAATTGCTGAAGCCCAACCCCCTTTTACCCAATCCGCCCCAGGCCACTCCCTTTACCTGGTCCAGTTCCCATATAAGCCCCAAGACGACGCCGTTTCTGAACTCCTCATCACAACCATTGGATCATTGAGATCCAACGGCCCGGAACTCATCCCTCCCCAACTATATAACTGTCAGAACCCCGGTCGAACCCTAGATCCCCCTTCCTCATCTCCCTCGTCCCCAAGCCATCAAACCCTAGCTGCCTAAAAGAACCTCGCCGCCTCTGCCACTAACCACCACCAGAAATCGCCTCATGGCGGTTCTGGTGGTCCAAACCTCCCCAAATTTTTACCAGGAAACCCCCTTTCTTTCCTCTTTCCAAATCCCTAAACCAATTCCTTCAAATCCCTACCAATCTCTTCCGATTTCAGATCTAAAGCACCAACCCCAAAAACCCTAACTCACTCAAACCGACCCAAACTTACACCCTATAATCACTAGGCCTCCCCAAACCCAAAATCCTTAACAATTTCCCCAAAAAATCTCCAAAACTTGTCGAATCCCGGATTTAGGTTCAACCTAATTTCTGATTTTGGGATTTCTTTGAACCTTTGTTCGTCTTGGTTGGAAGCTCGCCCAAATAGGTTATTCTTGTCCAGAATAATCGTTTGGGTCAGTTTCAAGCCTCATCGAAAGCATTCTGAACCTGGCCAGCCTGCTGCTTTTGCTTTTGTTGATCGTCTGGTTGATTAAATCGGCTTCCTGGACTTTAGTCATTTATTCATCTTTGTTCTCTTCTTTCTTCCGATCTCTTCCTCTCAATTCTGTCAGTTGCATATTAGGTTTTATGTGTCATCTGTTTGTTTGTGTATTTAGGATTTCGGATTAGAGTTTCATCACATAAGTCAATTTAGTTCAATGCATGAATTAATTCTGTTTCGATGGTATTTTCTGATTTCAGCTTATGTTAGAAGAATTTAGGCATAATTTGAGGTTCAATTGCATTGTTGTGGTATATTTGAGCATGTTTTAGTTAACAATTTTGTTTTAGAATGCATTGATTATTCCAGTACTTGTGAAAGTTCCATTTAGGGTTCCTTGTATAGCTTAGTTCATTATGAATTGATGTCATGGTTTAGGTTCGTTCACCAGTTGTTAGATACCTTTTTCAGCTTTGAATTTCATTTGCTTTCAATCCGTTTGAAGATATTAGCATATTTGTTTCTATCATCTAGGTTTGTAAATGCTTGAAACTCTTAGGGTGTTAATTGAATAGCTAAAAACTTAACGGGGGGGGGGGGGTAATTTGGGAGTTAGAAATAGGATTTTTTTCAGATAAGGCTTGGTATAGGAAGTTTCTAGAACCTGGGGCAGCTGCCCTCATTTGGTTTGCACAAAATGCATAGGCCAATGAGGGACAGCCAGCTGTCTAGGTAGTTAAAAAGATGCCTTTTGCAGGCTGGGAATAATTTCCAAGGCTGTTTTTGGAGAACATGGCCTTAGAGGCCTATAAAAGAGTGCCATTTCCTTCACTCGAGATCAGATTTTCAAGCATATTTCCCTGCATCAAAGTTCTGAAATACACAAACAGATTCAGACCCTAAAAAAACACTCAAAGTCTCTGCATCATTTTTGGCTGAAAATTGGTTGGAATTGCTCTTTGGTTTTCACTGTTAGTATGAACTTAAAAGTTTCAAGGGATTCTGGTTTATCTGGGTTTAAAGATGGACTAAGGGAAGCTTGCTGTTGATTTGCTGATTTGCTCACACTTCCGACCTTGCTGAAGTTCTCATTTCCTTTTTGCTTTGTTTTATTATCCAGGTACTTCTTGGACCTTAAATGATCTATTAAATGCAAGGTTGTTGTTCCGGTTGAGATATGTAGTTGAAATCGAGGATCTAATACCAAATGCTCCCTTTTAATTTTACTCCCATGTTTCTCCTAAATTCACTTAGTCCTTTAATAGCTTCAGTTTACTGTAGTATTCGTACGGTTTATCTTAGGATATGTTTGATGGCTATTTGTTTAATGGAAGGTGTTCTCTGTGAAGGTCTGAGAGCTTATTATTGTGGAGTATGTAGAACTTGGCTCTAGCATGTTTAAAATATAGTGTTCAGCATGTGTATATTTTCAGGACTTTAACTTGATAGAACAATCGTGTACGTAGTAGTATAGTTGATAAATAGTTTCGTGATTCAAGTTCATGTTGTAGCATTAGTAGCAGTAATAATTTGAGGTTTATAATATGATTGTTATTGCTGTAATTTTGGGAGTTGCATATGATGTTGTTCCATGTGATTGGTGGCCACTTAGGGCCTCAGTAGGGCCTTAATCCTCGATACACTCATGCCATGGTTTTTGAGGATTGAATCAGGCCCAAATGGGGCCGCCTGGAATTCTGGTCGGGCCTGTTTGACTCCAGCTATGTACGTTTCTTTTTGGCTCTATCTTGAGCCCAACCTCCAATAGCATTAGCTTTTCCCCAAAATAGTTTATTGTGTATGTTGGAGAATTGAGCCTGGACTTGGTGGCCCACTTGATATATGCGACCATCTGTTTGGCTGCACTTCTGGGCTCGATTTCTAGCCCAGTCTCCTTTTTTAAAATAGTCCTGAGCTTAAGCTCACACCGAAAATGGGCTTAATAATCGAATCACATATGGCCCTCACAAATATTGTAATTAGATATTAAGAATTGACATGCCATTCATAGAAAAGCCTTTAGGCGCGTGTTAAAATACAATTGTGATTATGTACACGTTCACGTGACATAATTACGATCCTAAAAACCAATTCGGTGTATGCGTTCGCGCAACTTCGATCAAACTTTCTTAATAATAAATTTGTTATTAATATAGTCCTCTTTAATTAAATATAGTTCTCTAGGACGAGGTGTGTCATTCATAATTGAATCCCTATGGCCCTCATATTAATTTTATGACTTAGATATTAAAAATGATATTCGTAGTTTGCTTTAGGCACGTTCAATATACCATTGTGGTTGTGTACACGTTCGCGTGACATAATTACGATTCTAAAAACAAAATCGGAGTATGCGTTCGCGCAACTTCGGCCAAACTTTCTTAATAAAATAAAGCGTTATTAATTGTGGACACGTTTGCGTGACATGATTTTTGACGCACCAAACAAATGGGTACACGTACGCGTGACCTGTTTCAAGATAATTTCTTAATTAAAAAGGCAAATGCACATAGGTTCTAAAATTAGTAATTAAACAATTTTATTAAGCCAAGTATAATCAAAGCGACCGTGCTAGAACCACGGAACTCGGGAGTGCCTAACACCTTCTCCCGGGTTAACAGAATTCCTTACCCGGATTTCTGTGTTTCGCAGACATTAAACCAGAGTCAAATCTCCTCGATTCGGGATTTTAAACTGGTGACTTGGGACACCATAAACTATCCCAAGTGGCGACTCTGATCTTAAATAATAATCCCATTTTGATTGTCACTTAAATTGGAAAAACTCCCTTATATATCCCTTTCGGGGTAGAAAAAGGAGGTGTGACAGCATTTATGAATAAGACATCGCAAATGTGACGTCTGCAGCTGGATAAAAGAGGGAAAATCAGGATTTAGCTCATTTTACACTATTTCTCAACCCTAAACACTCTAGAGGCAATTTTTGAAAAACCTTTTCTCCTCAAATTCATTTGTAAGCAACTGTAATTCATTTGCCATTACTTTTCATGAAATTTTTAACATCAAATCTAAGAATTTCATGGTAGAATTTAGGGATTTTGGGTAGAATTTAGGAGTTTTATAAAATTAAGATTTAGACCTCAAAATAAGGTCGGATTTCGAAACAAATCGCATAACCGGGCTCGGGAGGTGAATGGGTAATCAGGTTTTTGTCCGACTCTCGGGTTTTGACCAAGCGAGCGTGGTGTTGACTTTTTTAATTTAGCTAAATATTGAACCTTTTTCATTCGTGGGTAGATTGTAAAGCTTAATTGTAATTATTTGAATGATATTTGGCTACATTCGTTTTGTTTGGAGGCTTGTTCTAAAGGAAAATCCGTGGTTGAGTATTTATTTGGTTGCGGAAAGAGGTAAGTATCGTGTTTAACTTTGACTTGAGAGAATTAGGACTTGTTTGGTGTATTTGCTACGTGAATTATATGTGGGGCGGCATATATGCAAGGTGACAGGTGTATATGCATTGTCATGGGTTAAAGAATGCGGGTTGGGCTATTTACCTTTACGTCGTCATTTACTTCATGTTATATTTCGTTACATGCTTTGATTGCTACATGTTCTTACTTTTTATCCATGCCTTACTTGTTATCTATCATTTTGTTGTTACTTGTTTCGATTTATTCAGTTCTCACTCAATATATGCTTATCTTCTATATATTCCTACTTGTATTAATTGTATATCTTCATTGTCTTATGTTTTACTTGCCTTTATTGTCTTTACATTACTTGTTGCACTTTATTATGTTATTCCGATTATGTGAGTCCTTTAGCTATTCTTGAAATGATGATTTGTCGAGGTATATGAATACAAGATATTGGTTATTCTATGTTGTATTGGTAGTTCCTTGATGTCCTATACGCCTTATTTCCTTTTTGAGCGAAAATTACGAAATGTGGTTATGTTGAATTTTTCATGTTTATGAGTTAATATTGAAAGGGTTGTCCACTGCAACAATATTGAAATGAATTGATAATGGGATCGGGTTACACGCTGCAACATATATTGATATGATATTGGGATTGGGCTACACAGCGCAACAGATATTATGATATTGTTGGGATCGGGTTACGCGCCGGAACAGAGTTTGATGTGTTGTAGTAATTGTAGTTGTAGTGTTCTATTCCGGTACTATGATATGAGGAATTTGAGATAATGTTATTCTGGGGCCCTCTGTTAGTTGACCTTTAGGTCTCGTTCTTATTAATTACTTGCTTTCCCCTATATTTCTGTTGTCTTTTATTAATATTCATACAGGTTTATAGTGAGTGTCTTATCATAGTCTCGTCACTACTTCGTCTAGGTTAGATTCGACACTTACAGAGTGCATAGAATTAGTTGTATTTATACTACACTTTTGCACTTCTTGTGCAGATTCCGATGTTGGTCCAAGTGGTGCGCAGAGGAGTTCGCTCGGATTTGACTTGCCCCGTAGACCTGAGGTAGAGCTGCTTGGCGTTCGCAGTCCCTGAAGTCCCCTTCTATTCTGTCTTTACTGTTTATTTTGCTCAAACAGATGTATTTTCATCAGACCTTATTTGTAGTATTCTAGTCACTCATGTACTTGCGACTCCAGATTTCTTGGATTAGTATAGGCCATGTTATTTAAGGATTTGTCATATGTATTTTTCAGATTTTACAACTCGTTAATCATCATGTTCTGCTTTTAAAGTGTTAAAAATTGGTTAAATATTTAGCCAACGTTGGCTTGCCTAGCAAGTGAATGTTAGGATTTATCTACTTGTTTTCTATATTGAATTTGTGATCTCGGGTCGTGACAAATTCAATATAGAAAACAAGTAGAATGCATGATAAGGCATAAGCGATCCACTTGAATGGTCAATGCTTCCACCTTTATGCTCAAAATTATTGCATCGGATTCTATATTTGAATCAACCAAACATCTATCAATTTATCATAACATGTGTACACACCATCAGTGAAACATGAGAGAGTGACCCTAATAGGATTGATCCATAGCCACACGTTGTACGGTAAATACCTTGTGCCGTAATAGTAACAATATTATCATAATTACATGACAAAGATCTCGTGCGATAACAATAACAATGCCACAATAACTGCACGGTAGAAACCTCGTGCCACTTCCAAATCAATCCGATTAATATGTCCAAATGTGCCATAATCAAAGCAATCCAAAATAATATTTTATCTTTAAAGAGGCATATGCTCACAAATAATCTGTAAGGTACACAAGGACATAATAATAAAGGTGCGGATATGTGCACAAGATGTTAAGCATGACTATGGCAAAAATTAAGTATAACAACAATGTCACGAATAGCCCATCTTGGCTAATTAAGAGGCAGTAATCCTAAACATGATTGCTAGCATGAAAGAAAAAGCTCATGTTGTCATACAATTGATTAAAATATCAGAAGCACACCAGCTCCCGACCCCAAGTTACTCTCCGCAATCTCGAAGCACACCCATTCTCACAAGTCATAAAACGTCAAATATACATACCGAAAGCATCAAATAGGGGAATGAGGTTCTAATACTCAAAACGATCGATCGAGTCGTTGCAAATTTACAATTAGACATATTTAGGTAAAACTTCCATGATAAATTGTATAAGAGAACTCGAGGCTAGATCGTGTGTAATGAATCTTCATTAATTTGGACTTTCTAGCCCGCAAATTTAAAAGGAAAAACTATACTAAATGCCCAACAACCCAAAATAATTACCTGTAATTACCCATATGAAAGTTTGTTACAAAAACTACCTACGCGGCAGAAATATTTTACTCAGCCTACCTATTTCCTTTTGCCTTTTGATTTGTTTTCTCAGCGCTAGCTTAATCTAGTGGAAAACATTATCGTTCCCCTTTGAAGTGCAAAATCCTAGAGTTTTCCTTTTTAATAGACTAGCAAATCCAGTTGACCCAGTTATTTTTCATGTAATCTCATCAATTTTCTGTCAAAATCTCATGCTTGTTCGGATTTTGCACTTCGGATTTTTTGATAAAATTAAAATTTTACAGATTTTCTTAAAGTCTTTTTCCAAAATTTAAAATTTACTGATTTTGCAACTTGAAGATTTTAATATTAGATTTGAAGTGGGTATATATTGCCTATAGTATCTTCGAGTAAGCTTCCTACATCTGAATTTTGATGTCAAATATCCATCATTGTTGGGCTTGAAGCTCTTGAATTTAAAATTTTATTTTGAAAATTTCTTGTTTGATTCAAAGTTGGTGTTATTAAATATTACTTATAGTACCTTCTAGAAGTTCATACTGAAATTTGATCGCGTTTGAAGCTGATTTGAGGTGATTGAGATCAAATTTTTCAGCTGAAAATCGAAGACACAATTACCTAATAATGTACTGCTACAATATACAGTATGATGTAGGAGTATATAGCTATACTGCAACAATATACTGTTAGAGCATACAATATACTGCAACGGTATACTGTAATAATAAAAGAAGAACACAATTGCCTAATAGTAATCGCTATGGTATACAATATACTGTAGGAGTATATAGATATATTGCAATACTATTATAGTATAGATTATACTGTTACGGTATATTGTAATAATAGGCAATATACTGCAAGAATATGCTACAATATACCATAAGAGTATACTTCGACTACTATTTTATTGAATCATCTAGGTGCTATTGTGCAAAGCTAAAGTCATGGTTATAGAAACATTATACTGTTTATAGTATACAATATAATATAACTATATATGTCATTTTTTATTTTATTTTCATTTTTCCATCTAGGTCCTTGCGAATGTTTTCTTAAATGAATTTTTAATGGAGTACCATGAAAATAATAGGAAAAATCTCACTTTATAATTTTTTTTATTCGATTTTTACTGAGTCGTGTTCGAAATATTGATTCAAGGATATGGATAAATTTTGAGTAAATTTGGTGGAGATTTTTGGAGTAGATTTTTGGTATTTTAGGAAAAAATTAAGTAAAACTAGCAAAGAATACAAAGTTGTATTATATACCAACATGTTATACTATATGTTATATTAGTATATAGTAATTAATTCAAAAGTATATAATAAATTATAACAATATACTGTTAATTTTCTTGAAAGAATGAACTAGTACTGTATGATACCCTGACAGTATATGATATATACCATATGGGTATTATAAAGGATTAATATTTTTATTTTAAAGAATGAACCAGTCCTCTATGATACCATATATCAGGTTGGTATCATAGAGGACTGGTGTCTTTTTGAAAGGAATGAACCTGACATCTATGATACCATATCAGTATATGATATGTACTATTTGGGTATCATAGAGGACTGAGTTTGTTTTTGGAAGGAATGAACTGGACCTCTATGATACTATGTTAGTATATGATATATACCATGTGGGTATCATAGAGGATTGATGAGTATTGTTTGTTGAAGAAATGACTAGTCTTTTATGATACCTGTCAGTATATGATATATACCGTATGTGTATCATAGTATATTGCAATAATATAATTCAACTACTACTAATATATCATTTTGGTTTACTATATGCTACAATAAATTATTTTCTAATAATTAATATATAATAAAATAAATAAACAAATAAATAAATATACTATATCAGTTATCTTTTATTGATATAATGAAAAAAATAGAGAAAAAATAAATAAAAAAAGGAAACAAAATAAAGGAGCAAAAAAGATGTGCATAATTACATTATGAAACAATTAAAATAAAAATAATTTAAAAATAATAATAAATGAAATTAGAAAAGAAAAAATGAAACAAAATAAAAGGTATAAAAGAGAAGAGAAAACAGGTGTAATGTATAAGTTGTTCTTATAACTGATCTACATAAAAAGAAAATGAGAAAAAGTAAGACAAAGATATATTATATCGATTATATTAATAAAAGGTGAAAGAATATTTATTATATGAGTTATCTATTTATTATCGCACAGGAAAAAAAGAAGAATAAAGAAAATGAGAAAAAAAAGTGAGTAAAAATTAGATTATGTAGAAACAAGAAAATAAAAGAATTTTTTTAGAAATGAAATTAGAAAAGAAACAAGAAATAAAGAAAATGAATAAAAGGTTAAAAAAAAGGTTCCAAAATTGAGCATGAAATCAGATTATGGTGGAAAAAGAAATAAAAAATAATATGATTGAAAAATAAATATAAAAGGAGGAAAAAAAATAAAGAATAAGGAAAAACGAGAAAAAAGAAATGTCACGACCCGGATTTTCCACAGTCGGGATCGTGATGGCGCCTAACTCTTGAATGCTAGGCAAGCCAACAAATACGGTTCTAACACATTAATCATTAACCAGAACAGTAATAAATAATAATTAAAGCTAAACAGATATGAAGCGCGGAAATTTTATATTAGTTCAAAACTCTAAAACACAACTACCCCATTGATCTGGTGTCACAATCCACGAACGTCTAAGAATTTCTGCAAACAGTGGCTTCAAGGAAAATACATCTGTTTTTCGGAATAAAAGAAAACAAGAATCTAAAATAGAGGGAAGGGGACTCCAGGGTCTGCGAACGCCGGTAGATCTACCATGGGTCTCCTGTGGACTGAAGGCAGCAACCCAAATTCTGATCAGTATGGTCCAGTACCGGGATCTGCACAGAAAGTGCAAGTGCAGTATCAGTGCAATCGACTCCATGTACTGGTAAGTGCCGAGCCTAACCTCGGCGAAGTAGTGACGAGGCTAGGACACGACAAACTATATAAACCTGTGCAGTTAAATAATATACTAACAGAATAACAAGCAATAGAAATTAAGCAGAAATGTACGGGAAGGGGCAACATGCTATGGGGGTTCCAACATAAAGAATCTCAGCAGTAAAGGAATCTAAACAGCTAGTACACTTGAACCTATAACAACAAGTAAACACAGCAAACAGAAAATGCACGGCATCACCCTTCGTGCTTTTACTCTCAATCCTCACCATGCAATCAATAATAGAAACTTGCACGGCATCACCCTTCGTGCTTTATCACTCTTCCTCACCACACGAATAATAGAAATGTGCACGACATCACCCTTCGTGCTTTATCACTCTTCCTCACCATAAGAATAATAGAAATGTGCACGACATTACCCTTCGTGCTTTATCACTTTTTCTCACCATAAGAAACAACAGAAACAATAACAACCTGGCAAGGTCATCACAATCAAACAACTTCGTTTCATCATTTAATTTCACAACATAAATCTCAACTTGAGCCAATACTCAACCAGTATCCAAACCACGAAAAACATAATAAGACTTGTTTAACATGAGTAATAACTAGTTTCAGCAGGAACAACACATATAAAGTAACACAACGGTCACAAGTATAAGACTCACTCGCAAACTATGACCCGACAACAATGTATAGATACTCGTCACCTCACCTATACATCGTACTTAACAAATAAACATGTAGCAAATAAGGCAACAACACCTAATCCCTCAAGCTAATGTTATCCACAACACTTATCTCGATTCCACAACCAAACTCAAGCCTCAAATACCACTTTTCCTTTAGTTTCTACTTCCAATCCGCCCGAATCTATTCATAATTAACTTATTAACTTCAATTGAAGCCAAAGAAATCAATTCTAATGCATAATTATAGAATTCCCAACAATTTTCCCAAAAAGTCAAAAACCGAACCCGGGCCCGCTTGGTCAAAACTCGAAGTTTGGACCAAAATCCGATTGCCCGTTCACCCACGAGCCAAAATATGTAATTAGTTTTGGAATCCGACCTCAATTTGAGGTCTAACTCCCCAAATTTCGAAATTCCTATATTCTACCCAAAACACTCAATTTTCCCATGAAAACCCTAGATTTTGTCATGAAATCTTGTAAAAAGACGAAATAGATTGAAATAAATGAGTTAGAAATCGTTTACCTATGATTTGGGGAAGAACTACTCTTTAGAAAATCGCCTCTTGAAGCTTAGGGTTTGAAAATTTGAGAAATGAATTGAAAATCCCGTCCAAAACTCGTTTTGAATAGTTGCAGGTATCGCATTTGCGATCACAGGTTCGCAAATGCGAACTCGCAAATGCGGCCAATGCTTCACAAATGCGAAGCTTGGCCTAGCTTGCTGTGACGACCCAACCCTTCATCTCATGAGTTACCGCTCCGATTTCCTCATTTTCAGCTTCCTTATGCTTCATTATCCATATCTTGTGTAATCGAGTTGATTTGAAGTGGTTTTAATAAGAAATGAGACACTTAGTCTCTTTTAAGAAGTCTTAAGTTGGAAAAGTCAACCGGACGTTGACTTATGAGTTAGAGGGCTCGAATATGAATTCCGATGGTTCGGTTAGCTCCGGGAGATGATTTGTGACTTAGGAGTGTGATCGGAAGTGGTTTTGGAGGTCCGGTGTAGAATTAGGCTTGAATTGGCGAAGTTAGTATTTTGGCAAATTCCGGTTGATATGCGAGATTTTGATATAGGGGTCGGAATGGAATTACGAGAGTTGCAGTAGCTCCGTTATGTCATTTGGGATGTGCGTGCAAAGTTTCAGATCATTCGGACGAGGTTTGGTAGACTTTTTGATCGAAAATGTGTTTTTAGAGTTTTTGAAAATTTTAAGGTTGAATCCGATGAAAAATTTGAGTTTTGATGTTGTTTTGAGCATTCCGAAGATTGGAACAAGTTTGAATGATGTTTTAGGATTGGTTGGCATGTTGGGTTGAGGTCCCGGGGGGGCTCGGGCGAGTTTCGGGGTGGTTTCGGACCATTTTTAGACCATTTTTAACTGCTGGTTTTTGGCTGCAGCAGTGCTCTATGCGATCGCGGGGAATAGGTAGCGATCGCGGTGAGTAAAATGTGAGAAACGTGCCAATGAATCGCGATCGCGGAAAGCCTTTCCCGATCACGGTGAAGAAATATTATGTTGCGTTGATCCCACTTCGGAAGCTTATATCTCACAATCTATAAAGAATTTGGAGATTATCCAAAAATGAAAATTGTAGCCCCTTGTGTCTAGTTTTCATAAATGTAAATTAATTGGAATTTGAAGTTGTGCGCAAAAAGCTATGACCGTTATACTGGAGGCTGTCCGGAAGAGCTGGGAACTGTTCATCGCGATCGCGAAGAGTAAATTTTGGGCTGGAAAAATTGTTTTCCGCGATTGCGAAGCATCTTCCGCGATCGCGAAGAGTAAATACCTGGGCAGAATATTTTAAAACACGTCAGTCGCGATTTTGGGGCTCATTTACTCCATTGTTGATATTTTTGAGAGCTTTTTGAAGGAAATTGAAGAGGGATTCAAGGAGAATCGATTGGAGGTAAGGTTTTTGAACTTAAAACACGATTATATTGTGAAATTGGTCTAGAAATTCATGGAAATTAAGCCTAAAATTGATGAACTAGGGCTTAAGTTTTTGATATTTCAAATTGGGATTTGATGGGTCATTTGAGCTCGGATTTGAGAGTTCTTAGTATGTATGAACTCGTGAGAAAATGAGGAATCCATTAATGTTAAATTTTCTGATTTCCAAGAAGTGGGCCCGGGGCTCGGGTTTTGCTAATTTCGAGATTCTTGATATTTTTCGATTGTTTTCGATTGGGTATTGTTCCCTTATCATATTGTGATGTATTCGCTCTGATTTTGGTTAGATTCGACGCGCGTGGAGGCCGATTTGAGGGGCAAGGGCGTCGCGAGCTAGAGATTTCACCGGTTCGAGGTGAGTAATGATTGTAAATGATATCCTGAGGGTTTGAAACCCCGGATTTGCACATCGTAGTGCTATATTGAGGTGACTTGCACGCCGGATAGTGGGCGTGGGGTAGAGCATCGCTGGGGATTGTGACTTGGTCCGTCCCGATTGATGAATTTACTGCGTATTTGACTGGAATTTATTTGTTATCACTGCTGTTTGGGCTGATTGCCACATTTGGGCTTCGTGCCAACTATTTGAATCCTTCGGGGATTATTTTCACTGTTTCCTCACTGACTGTTTTGACTTATTACTTGAACTCAGTCATATTGTTTCTCCACTATTTTACAACTCAGCCACTTTTACACAGATTTGAGTCTTAAATGATATTTTAAATGATAATCTGGGCTGAGGACTACAATTTTACTAATGCCCGAGGGGCTTGTGATGATATTCTGACTGAGTGTGGCCGAGGGTCAGATGTGAGGATACACTGAGTGATGTGAGGCCGAGGGCCTGGATGTGAGAATTATATATGGATCGGGCTGCACGCCGCAGCGATACTTATATGGATCGGGCTGCACGCCGCAGCAATATATTATATGGATCAGGCTGCACGCCGCAGCAGTATATATATATTGGATTGGACTGCACGCCGCAGTGATATAGCGCTTGGGCTGTAGGAGCCCCTCCGGAGTCTGCACCCCCACAGTGAGCGCGGGTACCTATATGGATCGGGATCGACGCCGCAGCGAGCTATGGATCGGGCTGCACGCCGCAGCAATATGTGGATCGGGCTGCGCGCCGCAACAATATGTGGATCGGGCTGCACGCTGCAGCAGCTACTATGTGATACTATTTTGAGAGTGATCTGAGAGAGAGAGCCCGATGGGCTGAGAGTGTTGTTGAGAGTGAGCCCGAGGGGCGGGTTCAGTTTGAGATATTGCCCGAGGGGCGAACTTTTATGTGCTCATCTTGTGTACTTATTTGCCTCTTGACCTGTTATACTGTGGTATTTAAGCCCGAGGGGAGGATTTTCCGTGCTTATCAGAACTAACTGTTTTGAAATCATTTTCATAATTATTGAAAAGATCATTTAAAGAGATTTGAACTGAGCCAAGGTATTTCTAAAGATTTCACAGATTTTACTGTTTTCTCAGAAAATTGTACCCGGCTTCTATATGGCATGTTGGTTGCTTTACGTGATTTCTTGCTGCTCAGTTATTATTTACCTTTATTACTCACTGAGTTGGAGTACTCACTTTACTCCCTGCACCTCGCGTGCAGTTACAGGTATTTGTTCACCCGGTAGCGGGTATTGGCTGCGTGGAGGCAGAGTTGTAGAGGTTTTAGCGAGGTGACTGCCAGCGTTCGCAGCACCACTGTCTTTCTATGTTATTCATCATTCTTGTTCAGTGTATTTCTAGACTATAAAGTGGAGATTTCATTCTTATGGATGCTCGTGACTTGTGACACCCCGATTAGGGATGTGTTGGGTTGTAAATCTGTTAATTAATATCATTAAGTCGTATCTTGTCGTTCATTTGTGTTTAACTATTTTGAAAGAGTCGAGTTGGGTTAGTTGGCTGGCCTTGTCTTCACGAGAGGCGCCATCACGACCGGTGCGGGGTTTGGGTCGTGACACTTGCTGTCTTCGCAAATGCGAACAGTTGTTCGCAAATGTGGCCACTGTTCAAGTCGCAATTGCGACGATGAACTTCACAAATGTGAAGGTCCCCTTCCCATCCTCCTGACTGCAAATGCGAAGTTCTTCGCAAATGCGATGCTCGCATTTGCGAGCAAGGCTTCGCAAGACCTACAACATACCAAAAAAATTTCTTAAGTCCAAAACACTCCGTGGCCTATACAAAACTCACCCGAGCCCTCGGGGCTCCAAACCAAACATGCACACAAGTCTAAAAGCATCCTACGGACTTGCTCGTGCGATCAAATCGTCAAAATAACATCTAAAATTATGAATTTAATATCAAAATCAATGAAATTTTTAAGAACACTTAAAGTTTCTATTTTCTCAACCGAGGGTCCGAATCACGTCGTATAAACTCCGTTTCTTACCAAATTTCACAGACAAGACTTAAATACCATATTAAACCTGTATCGGGCTCCGGAACCAAAATACAAGCCCAATACCAACAAGATCAAGCATTATTAAATTTCTAAAAACCATCATATTTTCAGTTTAACAATTTTCTTCAAAAATTCATTTCTCAGACTAGGGACCTCGGAATTAAATTCCGGGCATACGCCCAAGTCCCATATTTTCCTACGTACCCTCCGGGACCGTCGAATCACGAGTCCGGATCCGTTTACTCAAAATATTTACCAAAGTCAACTTAAATCAATTTTAAGGATAAAACTTAATATTTTCTCAAATTTTCACATAAAGGCTTTCCGGAACCGCGCTCGGACTGCGCACGCAAATTGAGAAGAGAGAAAATGAGGTTTTGAGGACCTCGAAACCCCGAATTGGGTTCTAAAACACGAGATGACCTTTTGGGTCATCACAAGAAAAGGAGAAAAAGAGGCAATTGCCCACAAAAGCTACAATGGGTATGAAGCGTAATTAGTTTAAAAGGCAGAAAAATACATGGGTAGAGAAGGGTAATTAGTTTGATTTTTATGGGTAAAGCTATAAAACTCCCCCAACTTTAAGTTTTTTGTTTTTGTTGTTTTGGGCATTTATATTCTTGACTAGATTTTATTATCCACAAATTAAAAAAAATTAACACTGAGTGATAACACATAATAGGAATTAGAAAATGTTTGGCCTTAGATTACGTTTGGAAAAGGCAGCATAAAAAAATTAGTATTGTATAGTTAAATCCCGAAAAAATTGAATTTCCTATTTACTCTCTTTTTGCCTACTCTTTCATCTCCTTGTTCCATCTCTCTCAGATATCTCCTTTGATCTCTCATCTGATTTCAACACGGATAAGGAATTATCCAAGAACCATCATCATTCTCATTTCTCCTCTCCGAATGATTTTATCCATCTTTAGACATGAAAAATCTTCGCCAATTTCCCTTGATTACCTTCACTATTTTTAACAAGTGAAATAACCTCCACTTGAGATGGAGTCTTTTAAAAAATTTGGCATTGCCTAGACTTGATTGGTATATATAGTAATTGGTAGAGCCCTTGCGAGAGATGAGAGCAAGGCATAGAGATGTTGTTCCTGTTGATAAAGAGAGTTTAAGCAAAAAGAAAGATTTGTTATTTGTGTCTTAAATTATTTTTTTGTATTTTTAGGAAGCCCATAATCTCTGTAGGTTTGGGCTCATTATTCTAATAGATTGGGGAAAGAGAAATTTATCGTCATTGTAAGATAGAAAAAATTATTCTCTTATAGGTTTAGGATTACTTGGGATCTATATATAGGGATTGTAGGTGGGAATTATTTGTACTGTGCTATTTTTCTTATTCAAATTGAAAAAATCTCTTTGCTTCTGACCGAAGATTAGGCTTAGCTGAACCTCATTAAATTCTTATATTATTTTTCCTTCTCTATTTACTTTGTATATGATTGTGTGCTAGTTAATCCACGACCTTCCATATCAAACTTAATGTTATACTTTGTTTGACTCAAAAGTTGTTACACTTTTTATGCAAATCAATCAATATAGATGAAGGGGTAAATCGTACTCAAGAATAATAAACCCTAGGATGATCTTGATAATCGGCTCTTATAACAATAATATGTATATGTATATGAGAGAGAGAGAGAGAGAGAGAGAGAGAGGTAGCGATAATCTTAGAGAGATGAGAGAGAGAGAGATAATTTTAGAGAGCTGAGGGAGCAAGAGAGTTTTTCCTTTCCGAAAATGAAATTTTCCTTTACAAAGCTCAGACCCCCTTTATATAGTAGGGGGTCCTTCTTTAAATATTAAAAGACAAAAATAAAGTACATGCTGTAGAGGGGCCGACGTGACTATGGAGTCGTCCCTCTTATTATCCCTAAGTCGTCCTTCTATCAGGACTCACATATGTTCAGCAGTCGGTCATGCTGACTTAGGGACGTGGTCGGTCAAATTCGACCCCATACAGTTAGTCCCTCTGCTCGTGGGGGTCGCAGCGAGATGCGTCCTCGACGGGCGGAATCGGTACCTCCATTCAGGGAGAGTTTGACTTTGTCAAAGAATTGTGACGTGACAGGTAGGAGACCGTTATCATGACTGTCAGAGCGTCGAAACGAAACGCCTTTCCCCGTGTGACGTCAGCGTTCGCATGCGTCATCATTGCGCGTATTCTCGAGGTAGGAAATCAAAAGCTTTGGTGCTTAGTTTCCCGCGCTGATTCGAAGTCTACCTCTTCGATTCTGGCGCCACCCAACCCTATAAATAGGGGAAGGGTTTAACCTGATTCAAACTTTGGTCATTTGTAAAAGCATTCCAAACCTTCGGTGTATACTTTCGCATTCTGGTACATTTTCTTTCGATTGAGAATATCTTTTTTCTTTGCTGCGCTGTGTGCAACTTTTTCCCAACCGAGATCATGCCTAAACCTCGCCGAAACGATGAAGGAATCCCAGCGACTGCTCCATCGAACGTGCCGCCACCTTCCGATGGTGGAGAGGTGGAGGAAGAAGAGGACATCAGTCCTCTTACGGTGGAGGCCCTACTGCCAAAACATACCTTGTCTCGAAGCGATTTCAGCAAGGACTCTCCCACTCCGACTCCAGCGCTTTCTGAGTCGTTACAAAATCATTTGGATGATCTCCGCGTGAGGTACGGCATACCTACCCACATAGAGATGGTTCCGGCGGGAAGGGATCATATGGATGTTCATAGGCCGGGGTATTGTGCCTTTTATGAATACCCCTTTTTGATTGGTTATGGCCTTCCTCTTTTCTCTTTGGCGGAGGAGTTTTGCCGATTCTATAATGTGTGTCCGGCTCAACTTACGCCGTATACCGTAAAGGTGCTTCGGCTACTGACCAAGTACGCGGAGTTGGCCGGATGTGAAGTCACGATCCATCACCTCCTACAACTGTTCAGTGCCTGTTATCTAAGAGGGACCATGGTGCATTTGAGAGGCCGTGGTACGAAAGGATTGGTGGTCAAAATCGACGACCGACCGAGCCGTGAATTCTGGCGCAAATATTTTTTTATTAGGACCGAGCACGTGGTATCTAATCCTGCCGGATTCCCAGAGAGGTGGAATTCGAAACGTAAGTATTGCAGTTTGTTAAATTCCTTGTTACTTGTGACTGTTGCAATTCTACCCTTTGTATTACAGCTATGGCTTATCCGCCCCGGCCCGTTGCCATTCTCAGGAGATGGGTTGTCGGCTTGCTTCCCCACGCGGAAGAGACCCGCACTTGGCCTGCCTTCATGCAGCGTTATGGCCCCAAAGTCCCTTCAAGTAGGTTTCTAATTTTTGCTTCGTAAATTCTGCAACCCTGCTCACTTCTTTTTATGGCGACAGGTCGAGGCGTTTCTAGGAAGAGGGCGCCAGTCCCTACTCTGAAGCGACCCGACGTTGCCTCGGATGCTCACGATAT